>NW_026872076.1:0-144628 GCF_033458585.1 Syngnathus typhle
TGATGGATGCCGCACAGAGCAATGGCTCTCGCTCCACCCAAAATGCGGGGAGGCGATCATTAAGTGCGAGGTACGTTTAATAGATTGAACGCAAGCGAGCTGTCAATCAACCAAGCCAAATCGAGACTCATTATTAATTATATAACAAAGGCGACCGGATAAGTAAAGTAAAAAGCAAACACAATAAGCACAAACATGTGTCCAAAATCTTTATTGAACCCCAAATGGTCCTGGGCCAGCATGGCTGGCGCGGCCGCAGCGGGCAGGATGCTCTGGGGCTGGTTCGTGGGGCGCGGGCCGGGATGGTAGGACCGTGCCTTTGCTCCTCTCCTTCTGGGGAGGGGCTCCCTATCCAATCCTAACTCGCCTGTGCCACCTCCTGTGCCCCCCCGCGTTTCCGGTTTCCATTGGGCTCCTGTTCCGTTTGTGTGCTGTCCCCTGTACTGGTCTTATCCCACCCCATTCCTAACCTAACCCCTAACCCCTAACCCTAACCCTAACCCTAACCCTAATCCAAACCCTAACCCTAACCTGACCCCGTTTCCCATCATGACAAAAACGTCAACCTGCAAATTAAAATTAATAAGTCAAAAAGTTGAACATAAACAATATGCAAGTCAAAAATTTGAAAATAAATACTTACTGTAAATAAAACAAAAATATGCAAGTCAAAAATTTGAATGTAAATACTTACCGTAAATAAAACAAAAATGTGCAAGTCAAAAATTTGAAAATAAAATAAAACAAAAATGTGCAAGTCAAAAATTTGAAAATAAATACTTACCGTAAACAAAACAAATACTTACCTATGCCGGTGATCGCCATTTTACGCCCAATCGATGCCTGTAAATAAATCAGAAATGTACCACACTAAATTAAGTTTAGAAAATCTTTTTCAAAAATAAAGCGCAGTTCGCTATAAAAGGCCCATTTGGTGCAAAATGTTTTCAGTCTCGATGCGGCCATGGAGGAGGAAGCAGCTCCCCATGCATTCAAACTAACCTAAATTCAGCAATAATTACTGTGTGCCAGACCTGAGGAAGGCTAAAATAAGCCGAAACGTTGTCGATGGCCACACAGATCATATAATAATTTACCCACCTCTACCCAATTAGGAGAGTGATGGATGCCGCACAGAGCAATGGCTCTCACTCCACCCAGATAGGGGAGTTGATGAATTAAGTGCGAGGTACGCAAAATTAATTTACCCACGCTCTACCCAAACAGGAGAGTGATGGATGCCGCACAGAGCAATGGCTCTCGCTCCACCCAAAATGCGGGGAGGCGATCATTAAGTGCGAGGTACGTTTAATAGATTGAACGCAAGCGAGCTGTCAATCAACCAAGCCAAATCGAGACTCATTATTAATTATATAACAAAGGCGACCGGATAAGTAAAGTAAAAAGCAAACACAATAAGCACAAACATGTGTCCAAAATCTTTATTGAACCCCAAATGGTCCTGGGCCAGCATGGCTGGCGCGGCCGCAGCGGGCAGGATGCTCTGGGGCTGGTTCGTGGGGCGCGGGCCGGGATGGTAGGACCGTGCCTTTGCTCCTCTCCTTCTGGGGAGGGGCTCCCTATCCAATCCTAACTCGCCTGTGCCACCTCCTGTGCCCCCCCCGCGTTTCGGTTTCCATTGGGCTCCTGTTCCGTTTGTGTGCTGTCCCCTGTACTGGTCTTATCCCACCCCATTCCTAACCTAACCCCTAACCCCTAACCCTAACCCTAACCCTAACCCTAATCCAAACCCTAACCCTAACCTGACCCCGTTTCCCATCATGACAAAAACGTCAACCTGCAAATTAAAATTAATAAGTCAAAAAGTTGAACATAAACAATATGCAAGTCAAAAATTTGAAAATAAATACTTACTGTAAATAAAACAAAAATATGCAAGTCAAAAATTTGAATGTAAATACTTACCGTAAATAAAACAAAAATGTGCAAGTCAAAAATTTGAAAATAAAATAAAACAAAAATGTGCAAGTCAAAAATTTGAAAATAAATACTTACCGTAACAAAACAAATACTTACCTATGCCGGTGATCGCCATTTTACGCCCAATCGATGCCTGTAAATAAATCAGAAATGTACCACACTAAATTAAGTTTAGAAAAATCTTTTTCAAAATAAAGCGCAGTTCGCTATAAAAGGCCCATTTGGTGCAAAATGTTTTCAGTCTCGATGCGGCCATGGAGGAGGAAGCAGCTCCCCATGCATTCAAACTAACCTAAATTCAGCAATAATTACTGTGTGCCAGACCTGAGGAAGGCTAAAATAAGCCGAAACGTTGTCGATGGCCACACAGATCATATAATAATTTACCCACCTCTACCCAATTAGGAGAGTGATGGATGCCGCACAGAGCAATGGCTCTCACTCCACCCAGATAGGGGAGTTGATGAATTAAGTGCGAGGTACGCAAAATTAATTTACCCACGCTCTACCCAAACAGGAGAGTGATGGATGCCGCACAGAGCAATGGCTCTCGCTCCACCCAAAATGCGGGGAGGCGATCATTAAGTGCGAGGTACGTTTAATAGATTGAACGCAAGCGAGCTGTCAATCAACCAAGCCAAATCGAGACTCATTATTAATTATATAACAAAGGCGACCGGATAAGTAAAGTAAAAAGCAAACACAATAAGCACAAACATGTGTCCAAAATCTTTATTGAACCCCAAATGGTCCTGGGCCAGCATGGCTGGCGCGGGCCGCAGCGGGCAGGATGCTCTGGGGCTGGTTCGTGGGGCGCGGGCCGGGATGGTAGGACCGTGCCTTTGCTCCTCTCCTTCTGGGGAGGGGCTCCCTATCCAATCCTAACTCGCCTGTGCACCTCCTGTGCCCCCCCGCGTTTCCGGTTTCCATTGGGCTCCTGTTCCGTTTGTGTGCTGTCCCCTGTACTGGTCTTATCCCACCCCATTCCTAACCTAACCCCTAACCCCTAACCCTAACCCTAACCCTAACCCTAATCCAAACCCTAACCCTAACCTGACCCCGTTTCCCATCATGACAAAAACGTCAACCTGCAAATTAAAATTAATAAGTCAAAAAGTTGAACATAAACAATATGCAAGTCAAAAATTTGAAAATAAATACTTACTGTAAATAAAACAAAAATATGCAAGTCAAAAATTTGAATGTAAATACTTACCGTAAATAAAACAAAATGTGCAAGTCAAAATTTGAAAATAAAATAAAACAAAAATGTGCAAGTCAAAAATTTGAAAATAAATACTTACCGTAAACAAAACAAATACTTACCTATGCCGGTGATCGCCATTTTACGCCCAATCGATGCCTGTAAATAAATCAGAAATGTACCACACTAAATTAAGTTTAGAAAAATCTTTTTCAAAAATAAAGCGCAGTTCGCTATAAAAGGCCCATTTGGTGCAAAATGTTTTCAGTCTCGATGCGGCCATGGAGGAGGAAGCAGCTCCCCATGCATTCAAACTAACCTAAATTCAGCAATAATTACTGTGTGCCAGACCTGAGGAAGGCTAAAATAAGCCGAAACGTTGTCGATGGCCACACAGATCATATAATAATTTACCCACCTCTACCCAATTAGGAGAGTGATGGATGCCGCACAGAGCAATGGCTCTCACTCCACCCAGATAGGGGAGTTGATGAATTAAGTGCGAGGTACGCAAAAATTAATTTACCCACGCTCTACCCAAACAGGAGAGTGATGGATGCCGCACAGAGCAATGGCTCTCGCTCCACCCAAATGCGGGGAGGCGATCATTAAGTGCGAGGTACGTTTAATAGATTGAACGCAAGCGAGCTGTCAATCAACCAAGCCAAATCGAGACTCATTATTAATTATATAACAAAGGCGACCGGATAAGTAAAGTAAAAGCAAACACAATAAGCACAAACATGTGTCCAAAATCTTTATTGAACCCCAAATGGTCCTGGGCCAGCATGGCTGGCGCGGCCGCAGCGGGCAGGATGCTCTGGGGCTGGTTCGTGGGGCGCGGGCCGGGATGGTAGGACCGTGCCTTTGCTCCTCTCCTTCTGGGGAGGGGCTCCCTATCCAATCCTAACTCGCCTGTGCCACCTCCTGTGCCCCCCCCGCGTTTCCGGTTTCCATTGGGCTCCTGTTCCGTTTGTGTGCTGTCCCTGTACTGGTCTTATCCCACCCCATTCCTAACCTAACCCCTAACCCCTAACCCTAACCCTAACCCTAACCCTAATCCAAACCCTAACCCTAACCTGACCCCGTTTCCCATCATGACAAAAACGTCAACCTGCAAATTAAAATTAATAAGTCAAAAAGTTGAACATAAACAATATGCAAGTCAAAAATTTGAAAATAAATACTTACTGTAAATAAACAAAAATATGCAAGTCAAAAATTTGAATGTAAATACTTACCGTAAATAAAACAAAAATGTGCAAGTCAAAAATTTGAAAATAAAAAAATAAAATAAAACAAAAATGTGCAAGTCAAAAATTTGAAAATAAATACTTACCGTAAACAAAACAAATACTTACCTATGCCGGTGATCGCCATTTTACGCCCAATCGATGCCTGTAAATAAATCAGAAATGTACCACACTAAATTAAGTTTAGAAAAATCTTTTTCAAAAATAAAGCGCAGTTCGCTATAAAAGGCCCATTTGGTGCAAAATGTTTTCAGTCTCGATGCGGCCATGGAGGAGGAAGCAGCTCCCCATGCATTCAAACTAACCTAAATTCAGCAATAATTACTGTGTGCCAGACCTGAGGAAGGCTAAAATAAGCCGAAACGTTGTCGATGGCCACACAGATCATATAATAATTTACCCACCTCTACCCAATTAGGAGAGTGATGGATGCCGCACAGAGCAATGGCTCTCACTCCACCCAGATAGGGGAGTTGATGAATTAAGTGCGAGGTACGCAAAAATTAATTTACCCACGCTCTACCCAAACAGGAGAGTGATGGATGCCGCACAGAGCAATGGCTCTCGCTCCACCCAAAATGCGGGGAGGCGATCATTAAGTGCGAGGTACGTTTAATAGATTGAACGCAAGCGAGCTGTCAATCAACCAAGCCAAATCGAGACTCATTATTAATTATATAACAAAGGCGACCGGATAAGTAAAGTAAAAGCAAACACAATAAGCACAAACATGTGTCCAAAATCTTTATTGAACCCCAAATGGTCCTGGGCCAGCATGGCTGGCGCGGCCGCAGCGGGCAGGATGCTCTGGGGCTGGTTCGTGGGCGCGGGCCGGGATGGTAGGACCGTGCCTTTGCTCCTCTCCTTCTGGGGAGGGGCTCCCTATCCAATCCTAACTCGCCTGTGCCACCTCCTGTGCCCCCCCCGCGTTTCCGGTTTCCATTGGGCTCCTGTTCCGTTTGTGTGCTGTCCCCTGTACTGGTCTTATCCCACCCCATTCCTAACCTAACCCCTAACCCCTAACCCTAACCCTAACCCTAACCCTAATCCAAACCCTAACCCTAACCTGACCCCGTTTCCCATCATGACAAAAACGTCAACCTGCAAATTAAAATTAATAAGTCAAAAAGTTGAACATAAACAATATGCAAGTCAAAAATTTGAAAATAAATACTTACTGTAAATAAAACAAAAATATGCAAGTCAAAAATTTGAATGTAAATACTTACCGTAAATAAAACAAAAATGTGCAAGTCAAAAATTTGAAAATAAAATAAAACAAAAATGTGCAAGTCAAAAATTTGAAAATAAATACTTACCGTAAACAAAACAAATACTTACCTATGCGGTGATCGCCATTTTACGCCCATCGATGCCTGTAAATAAATCAGAAATGTACCACACTAAATTAAGTTTAGAAAAATCTTTTTCAAAAATAAAGCGCAGTTCGCTATAAAAGGCCCATTTGGTGCAAAATGTTTTCAGTCTCGATGCGGCCATGGAGGAGGAAGCAGCTCCCCATGCATTCAAACTAACCTAAATTCAGCAATAATTACTGTGTGCCAGACCTGAGGAAGGCTAAAATAAGCCGAAACGTTGTCGATGGCCACACAGATCATATAATAATTTACCCACCTCTACCCAATTAGGAGAGTGATGGATGCCGCACAGAGCAATGGCTCTCACTCCACCCAGATAGGGGAGTTGATGAATTAAGTGCGAGGTACGCAAAAATTAATTTACCCACGCTCTACCCAAACAGGAGAGTGATGGATGCCGCACAGAGCAATGGCTCTCGCTCCACCCAAAATGCGGGGAGGCGATCATTAAGTGCGAGGTACGTTTAATAGATTGAACGCAAGCGAGCTGTCAATCAACCAAGCCAAATCGAGACTCATTATTAATTATATAACAAAGGCGACCGGATAAGTAAAGTAAAAAGCAAACACAATAAGCACAAACATGTGTCCAAAATCTTTATTGAACCCCAAATGGTCCTGGGCCAGCATGGCTGGCGCGGCCGCAGCGGGCAGGATGCTCTGGGGCTGGTTCGTGGGGCGCGGGCCGGGATGGTAGGACCGTGCCTTTGCTCCTCTCCTTCTGGGGAGGGGCTCCCTATCCAATCCTAACTCGCCTGTGCCACCTCCTGTGCCCCCCCCGCGTTTCCGGTTTCCATTGGGCTCCTGTTCCGTTTGTGTGCTGTCCCCTGTACTGGTCTTATCCCACCCCATTCCTAACCTAACCCCTAACCCCTAACCCTAACCCTAACCCTAACCCTAATCCAAACCCTAACCCTAACCTGACCCCGTTTCCCATCATGACAAAAACGTCAACCTGCAAATTAAAATTAATAAGTCAAAAAGTTGAACATAAACAATATGCAAGTCAAAAATTTGAAAATAAATACTTACTGTAAATAAAACAAAAATATGCAAGTCAAAAATTTGAATGTAAATACTTACCGTAAATAAAACAAAAATGTGCAAGTCAAAAATTTGAAAATAAAATAAAACAAAAATGTGCAAGTCAAAAATTTGAAAATAAATACTTACCGTAAACAAAACAAATACTTACCTATGCCGGTGATCGCCATTTTACGCCCTAATCGATGCCTGTAAATAAATCAGAAATGTACCACACTAAATTAAGTTAGAAAAATCTTTTCAAAAATAAAGCGCAGTTCGCTATAAAAGGCCCATTTGGTGCAAAATGTTTTCAGTCTCGATGCGGCCATGGAGGAGGAAGCAGCTCCCCATGCATTCAAACTAACCTAAATTCAGCAATAATTACTGTGTGCCAGACCTGAGGAAGGCTAAAATAAGCCGAAACGTTGTCGATGGCCACACAGATCATATAATAATTTACCCACCTCTACCCAATTAGGAGAGTGATGGATGCCGCACAGAGCAATGGCTCTCACTCCACCCAGATAGGGGAGTTGATGAATTAAGTGCGAGGTACGCAAAAATTAATTTACCCACGCTCTACCCAAACAGGAGAGTGATGGATGCCGCACAGAGCAATGGCTCTCGCTCCACCCAAAATGCGGGGAGGCGATCATTAAGTGCGAGGTACGTTTAATAGATTGAACGCAAGCGAGCTGTCAATCAACCAAGCCAAATCGAGACTCATTATTAATTATATAACAAAGGCGACCGGATAAGTAAAGTAAAAAGCAAACACAATAAGCACAAACATGTGTCCAAAATCTTTATTGAACCCCAAATGGTCCTGGGCCAGCATGGCTGGCGCGGCCGCAGCGGGCAGGATGCTCTGGGGCTGGTTCGTGGGGCGCGGGCCGGGATGGTAGGACCGTGCCTTTGCTCCTCTCCTTCTGGGGAGGGGCTCCCTATCCAATCCTAACTCGCCTGTGCCACCTCCTGTGCCCCCCCCGCGTTTCCGGTTTCCATTGGGCTCCTGTTCCGTTTGTGTGCTGTCCCCTGTACTGGTCTTATCCCACCCCATTCCTAACCTAACCCCTAACCCCTAACCCTAACCCTAACCCTAACCCTAATCCAAACCCTAACCCTAACCTGACCCCGTTTCCCATCATGACAAAAACGTCAACCTGCAAATTAAAATTAATAAGTCAAAAAGTTGAACATAAACAATATGCAAGTCAAAAATTTGAAAATAAATACTTACTGTAAATAAAACAAAAATATGCAAGTCAAAAATTTGAATGTAAATACTTACCGTAAATAAAACAAAAATGTGCAAGTCAAAAATTTGAAAATAAAATAAAACAAAAATGTGCAAGTCAAAAATTTGAAAATAAATACTTACCGTAAACAAAACAAATACTTACCTATGCCGGTGATCGCCATTTTACGCCCAATCGATGCCTGTAAATAAATCAGAAATGTACCACACTAAATTAAGTTTAGAAAAATCTTTTTCAAAAATAAAGCGCAGTTCGCTATAAAAGGCCCATTTGGTGCAAAATGTTTTCAGTCTCGATGCGGCCATGGAGGAGGAAGCAGCTCCCCATGCATTCAAACTAACCTAAATTCAGCAATAATTACTGTGTGCCAGACCTGAGGAAGGCTAAAATAAGCCGAAACGTTGTCGATGGCCACACAGATCATATAATAATTTACCCACCTCTACCCAATTAGGAGAGTGATGGATGCCGCACAGAGCAATGGCTCTCACTCCACCCAGATAGGGGAGTTGATGAATTAAGTGCGAGGTACGCAAAAATTAATTTACCCACGCTCTACCCAAACAGGAGAGTGATGGATGCCGCACAGAGCAATGGCTCTCGCTCCACCCAAAATGCGGGGAGGCGATCATTAAGTGCGAGGTACGTTTAATAGATTGAACGCAAGCGAGCTGTCAATCAACCAAGCCAAATCGAGACTCATTATTAATTATATAACAAAGGCGACCGGATAAGTAAAGTAAAAAGCAAACACAATAAGCACAAACATGTGTCCAAAATCTTTATTGAACCCCAAATGGTCCTGGGCCAGCATGGCTGGCGCGGCCGCAGCGGGCAGGATGCTCTGGGGCTGGTTCGTGGGGCGCGGGCCGGGATGGTAGGACCGTGCCTTTGCTCCTCTCCTTCTGGGGAGGGGCTCCCTATCCAATCCTAACTCGCCTGTGCCACCTCCTGTGCCCCCCCCGCGTTTCCGGTTTCCATTGGGCTCCTGTTCCGTTTGTGTGCTGTCCCCTGTACTGGTCTTATCCCACCCCATTCCTAACCTAACCCCTAACCCCTAACCCTAACCCTAACCCTAACCCTAATCCAAACCCTAACCCTAACCTGACCCCGTTTCCCATCATGACAAAAACGTCAACCTGCAAATTAAAATTAATAAGTCAAAAAGTTGAACATAAACAATATGCAAGTCAAAAATTTGAAAATAAATACTTACTGTAAATAAAACAAAAATATGCAAGTCAAAAATTTGAATGTAAATACTTACCGTAAATAAAACAAAAATGTGCAAGTCAAAAATTTGAAAATAAAATAAAACAAAAATGTGCAAGTCAAAAATTTGAAAATAAATACTTACCGTAAACAAAACAAATACTTACCTATGCCGGTGATCGCCATTTTACGCCCAATCGATGCCTGTAAATAAATCAGAAATGTACCACACTAAATTAAGTTTAGAAAAATCTTTTTCAAAAATAAAGCGCAGTTCGCTATAAAAGGCCCATTTGGTGCAAAATGTTTTCAGTCTCGATGCGGCCATGGAGGAGGAAGCAGCTCCCCATGCATTCAAACTAACCTAAATTCAGCAATAATTACTGTGTGCCAGACCTGAGGAAGGCTAAAATAAGCCGAAACGTTGTCGATGGCCACACAGATCATATAATAATTTACCCACCTCTACCCAATTAGGAGAGTGATGGATGCCGCACAGAGCAATGGCTCTCACTCCACCCAGATAGGGGAGTTGATGAATTAAGTGCGAGGTACGCAAAAATTAATTTACCCACGCTCTACCCAAACAGGAGAGTGATGGATGCCGCACAGAGCAATGGCTCTCGCTCCACCCAAAATGCGGGGAGGCGATCATTAAGTGCGAGGTACGTTTAATAGATTGAACGCAAGCGAGCTGTCAATCAACCAAGCCAAATCGAGACTCATTATTAATTATATAACAAAGGCGACCGGATAAGTAAAGTAAAAAGCAAACACAATAAGCACAAACATGTGTCCAAAATCTTTATTGAACCCCAAATGGTCCTGGGCCAGCATGGCTGGCGCGGCCGCAGCGGGCAGGATGCTCTGGGGCTGGTTCGTGGGGCGCGGGCCGGGATGGTAGGACCGTGCCTTTGCTCCTCTCCTTCTGGGGAGGGGCTCCCTATCCAATCCTAACTCGCCTGTGCCACCTCCTGTGCCCCCCCCGCGTTTCCGGTTTCCATTGGGCTCCTGTTCCGTTTGTGTGCTGTCCCCTGTACTGGTCTTATCCCACCCCATTCCTAACCTAACCCCTAACCCCTAACCCTAACCCTAACCCTAACCCTAATCCAAACCCTAACCCTAACCTGACCCCGTTTCCCATCATGACAAAAACGTCAACCTGCAAATTAAAATTAATAAGTCAAAAAGTTGAACATAAACAATATGCAAGTCAAAAATTTGAAAATAAATACTTACTGTAAATAAAACAAAAATATGCAAGTCAAAAATTTGAATGTAAATACTTACCGTAAATAAAACAAAAATGTGCAAGTCAAAAATTTGAAAATAAAATAAAACAAAAATGTGCAAGTCAAAAATTTGAAAATAAATACTTACCGTAAACAAAACAAATACTTACCTATGCCGGTGATCGCCATTTTACGCCCAATCGATGCCTGTAAATAAATCAGAAATGTACCACACTAAATTAAGTTTAGAAAAATCTTTTTCAAAAATAAAGCGCAGTTCGCTATAAAAGGCCCATTTGGTGCAAAATGTTTTCAGTCTCGATGCGGCCATGGAGGAGGAAGCAGCTCCCCATGCATTCAAACTAACCTAAATTCAGCAATAATTACTGTGTGCCAGACCTGAGGAAGGCTAAAATAAGCCGAAACGTTGTCGATGGCCACACAGATCATATAATAATTTACCCACCTCTACCCAATTAGGAGAGTGATGGATGCCGCACAGAGCAATGGCTCTCACTCCACCCAGATAGGGGAGTTGATGAATTAAGTGCGAGGTACGCAAAAATTAATTTACCCACGCTCTACCCAAACAGGAGAGTGATGGATGCCGCACAGAGCAATGGCTCTCGCTCCACCCAAAATGCGGGGAGGCGATCATTAAGTGCGAGGTACGTTTAATAGATTGAACGCAAGCGAGCTGTCAATCAACCAAGCCAAATCGAGACTCATTATTAATTATATAACAAAGGCGACCGGATAAGTAAAGTAAAAAGCAAACACAATAAGCACAAACATGTGTCCAAAATCTTTATTGAACCCCAAATGGTCCTGGGCCAGCATGGCTGGCGCGGCCGCAGCGGGCAGGATGCTCTGGGGCTGGTTCGTGGGGCGCGGGCCGGGATGGTAGGACCGTGCCTTTGCTCCTCTCCTTCTGGGGAGGGGCTCCCTATCCAATCCTAACTCGCCTGTGCCACCTCCTGTGCCCCCCCCGCGTTTCCGGTTTCCATTGGGCTCCTGTTCCGTTTGTGTGCTGTCCCCTGTACTGGTCTTATCCCACCCCATTCCTAACCTAACCCCTAACCCCTAACCCTAACCCTAACCCTAACCCTAATCCAAACCCTAACCCTAACCTGACCCCGTTTCCCATCATGACAAAAACGTCAACCTGCAAATTAAAATTAATAAGTCAAAAAGTTGAACATAAACAATATGCAAGTCAAAAATTTGAAAATAAATACTTACTGTAAATAAAACAAAAATATGCAAGTCAAAAATTTGAATGTAAATACTTACCGTAAATAAAACAAAAATGTGCAAGTCAAAAATTTGAAAATAAAATAAAACAAAAATGTGCAAGTCAAAAATTTGAAAATAAATACTTACCGTAAACAAAACAAATACTTACCTATGCCGGTGATCGCCATTTTACGCCCAATCGATGCCTGTAAATAAATCAGAAATGTACCACACTAAATTAAGTTTAGAAAAATCTTTTTCAAAAATAAAGCGCAGTTCGCTATAAAAGGCCCATTTGGTGCAAAATGTTTTCAGTCTCGATGCGGCCATGGAGGAGGAAGCAGCTCCCCATGCATTCAAACTAACCTAAATTCAGCAATAATTACTGTGTGCCAGACCTGAGGAAGGCTAAAATAAGCCGAAACGTTGTCGATGGCCACACAGATCATATAATAATTTACCCACCTCTACCCAATTAGGAGAGTGATGGATGCCGCACAGAGCAATGGCTCTCACTCCACCCAGATAGGGGAGTTGATGAATTAAGTGCGAGGTACGCAAAAATTAATTTACCCACGCTCTACCCAAACAGGAGAGTGATGGATGCCGCACAGAGCAATGGCTCTCGCTCCACCCAAAATGCGGGGAGGCGATCATTAAGTGCGAGGTACGTTTAATAGATTGAACGCAAGCGAGCTGTCAATCAACCAAGCCAAATCGAGACTCATTATTAATTATATAACAAAGGCGACCGGATAAGTAAAGTAAAAAGCAAACACAATAAGCACAAACATGTGTCCAAAATCTTTATTGAACCCCAAATGGTCCTGGGCCAGCATGGCTGGCGCGGCCGCAGCGGGCAGGATGCTCTGGGGCTGGTTCGTGGGGCGCGGGCCGGGATGGTAGGACCGTGCCTTTGCTCCTCTCCTTCTGGGGAGGGGCTCCCTATCCAATCCTAACTCGCCTGTGCCACCTCCTGTGCCCCCCCCGCGTTTCCGGTTTCCATTGGGCTCCTGTTCCGTTTGTGTGCTGTCCCCTGTACTGGTCTTATCCCACCCCATTCCTAACCTAACCCCTAACCCCTAACCCTAACCCTAACCCTAACCCTAATCCAAACCCTAACCCTAACCTGACCCCGTTTCCCATCATGACAAAAACGTCAACCTGCAAATTAAAATTAATAAGTCAAAAAGTTGAACATAAACAATATGCAAGTCAAAAATTTGAAAATAAATACTTACTGTAAATAAAACAAAAATATGCAAGTCAAAAATTTGAATGTAAATACTTACCGTAAATAAAACAAAAATGTGCAAGTCAAAAATTTGAAAATAAAATAAAACAAAAATGTGCAAGTCAAAAATTTGAAAATAAATACTTACCGTAAACAAAACAAATACTTACCTATGCCGGTGATCGCCATTTTACGCCCAATCGATGCCTGTAAATAAATCAGAAATGTACCACACTAAATTAAGTTTAGAAAAATCTTTTTCAAAAATAAAGCGCAGTTCGCTATAAAAGGCCCATTTGGTGCAAAATGTTTTCAGTCTCGATGCGGCCATGGAGGAGGAAGCAGCTCCCCATGCATTCAAACTAACCTAAATTCAGCAATAATTACTGTGTGCCAGACCTGAGGAAGGCTAAAATAAGCCGAAACGTTGTCGATGGCCACACAGATCATATAATAATTTACCCACCTCTACCCAATTAGGAGAGTGATGGATGCCGCACAGAGCAATGGCTCTCACTCCACCCAGATAGGGGAGTTGATGAATTAAGTGCGAGGTACGCAAAAATTAATTTACCCACGCTCTACCCAAACAGGAGAGTGATGGATGCCGCACAGAGCAATGGCTCTCGCTCCACCCAAAATGCGGGGAGGCGATCATTAAGTGCGAGGTACGTTTAATAGATTGAACGCAAGCGAGCTGTCAATCAACCAAGCCAAATCGAGACTCATTATTAATTATATAACAAAGGCGACCGGATAAGTAAAGTAAAAAGCAAACACAATAAGCACAAACATGTGTCCAAAATCTTTATTGAACCCCAAATGGTCCTGGGCCAGCATGGCTGGCGCGGCCGCAGCGGGCAGGATGCTCTGGGGCTGGTTCGTGGGGCGCGGGCCGGGATGGTAGGACCGTGCCTTTGCTCCTCTCCTTCTGGGGAGGGGCTCCCTATCCAATCCTAACTCGCCTGTGCCACCTCCTGTGCCCCCCCCGCGTTTCCGGTTTCCATTGGGCTCCTGTTCCGTTTGTGTGCTGTCCCCTGTACTGGTCTTATCCCACCCCATTCCTAACCTAACCCCTAACCCCTAACCCTAACCCTAACCCTAACCCTAATCCAAACCCTAACCCTAACCTGACCCCGTTTCCCATCATGACAAAAACGTCAACCTGCAAATTAAAATTAATAAGTCAAAAAGTTGAACATAAACAATATGCAAGTCAAAAATTTGAAAATAAATACTTACTGTAAATAAAACAAAAATATGCAAGTCAAAAATTTGAATGTAAATACTTACCGTAAATAAAACAAAAATGTGCAAGTCAAAAATTTGAAAATAAAATAAAACAAAAATGTGCAAGTCAAAAATTTGAAAATAAATACTTACCGTAAACAAAACAAATACTTACCTATGCCGGTGATCGCCATTTTACGCCCAATCGATGCCTGTAAATAAATCAGAAATGTACCACACTAAATTAAGTTTAGAAAAATCTTTTTCAAAAATAAAGCGCAGTTCGCTATAAAAGGCCCATTTGGTGCAAAATGTTTTCAGTCTCGATGCGGCCATGGAGGAGGAAGCAGCTCCCCATGCATTCAAACTAACCTAAATTCAGCAATAATTACTGTGTGCCAGACCTGAGGAAGGCTAAAATAAGCCGAAACGTTGTCGATGGCCACACAGATCATATAATAATTTACCCACCTCTACCCAATTAGGAGAGTGATGGATGCCGCACAGAGCAATGGCTCTCACTCCACCCAGATAGGGGAGTTGATGAATTAAGTGCGAGGTACGCAAAAATTAATTTACCCACGCTCTACCCAAACAGGAGAGTGATGGATGCCGCACAGAGCAATGGCTCTCGCTCCACCCAAAATGCGGGGAGGCGATCATTAAGTGCGAGGTACGTTTAATAGATTGAACGCAAGCGAGCTGTCAATCAACCAAGCCAAATCGAGACTCATTATTAATTATATAACAAAGGCGACCGGATAAGTAAAGTAAAAAGCAAACACAATAAGCACAAACATGTGTCCAAAATCTTTATTGAACCCCAAATGGTCCTGGGCCAGCATGGCTGGCGCGGCCGCAGCGGGCAGGATGCTCTGGGGCTGGTTCGTGGGGCGCGGGCCGGGATGGTAGGACCGTGCCTTTGCTCCTCTCCTTCTGGGGAGGGGCTCCCTATCCAATCCTAACTCGCCTGTGCCACCTCCTGTGCCCCCCCCGCGTTTCCGGTTTCCATTGGGCTCCTGTTCCGTTTGTGTGCTGTCCCCTGTACTGGTCTTATCCCACCCCATTCCTAACCTAACCCCTAACCCCTAACCCTAACCCTAACCCTAACCCTAATCCAAACCCTAACCCTAACCTGACCCCGTTTCCCATCATGACAAAAACGTCAACCTGCAAATTAAAATTAATAAGTCAAAAAGTTGAACATAAACAATATGCAAGTCAAAAATTTGAAAATAAATACTTACTGTAAATAAAACAAAAATATGCAAGTCAAAAATTTGAATGTAAATACTTACCGTAAATAAAACAAAAATGTGCAAGTCAAAAATTTGAAAATAAAATAAAACAAAAATGTGCAAGTCAAAAATTTGAAAATAAATACTTACCGTAAACAAAACAAATACTTACCTATGCCGGTGATCGCCATTCCAATCGATGCCTGTAAATAAATCAGAAATGTACCACACTAAATTAAGTTTAGAAAAATCTTTTTCAAAAATAAAGCGCAGTTCGCTATAAAAGGCCCATTTGGTGCAAAATGTTTTCAGTCTCGATGCGGCCATGGAGGAGGAAGCAGCTCCCCATGCATTCAAACTAACCTAAATTCAGCAATAATTACTGTGTGCCAGACCTGAGGAAGGCTAAAATAAGCCGAAACGTTGTCGATGGCCACACAGATCATATAATAATTTACCCACCTCTACCCAATTAGGAGAGTGATGGATGCCGCACAGAGCAATGGCTCTCACTCCACCCAGATAGGGGAGTTGATGAATTAAGTGCGAGGTACGCAAAAATTAATTTACCCACGCTCTACCCAAACAGGAGAGTGATGGATGCCGCACAGAGCAATGGCTCTCGCTCCACCCAAAATGCGGGGAGGCGATCATTAAGTGCGAGGTACGTTTAATAGATTGAACGCAAGCGAGCTGTCAATCAACCAAGCCAAATCGAGACTCATTATTAATTATATAACAAAGGCGACCGGATAAGTAAAGTAAAAAGCAAACACAATAAGCACAAACATGTGTCCAAAATCTTTATTGAACCCCAAATGGTCCTGGGCCAGCATGGCTGGCGCGGCCGCAGCGGGCAGGATGCTCTGGGGCTGGTTCGTGGGGCGCGGGCCGGGATGGTAGGACCGTGCCTTTGCTCCTCTCCTTCTGGGGAGGGGCTCCCTATCCAATCCTAACTCGCCTGTGCCACCTCCTGTGCCCCCCCCGCGTTTCCGGTTTCCATTGGGCTCCTGTTCCGTTTGTGTGCTGTCCCCTGTACTGGTCTTATCCCACCCCATTCCTAACCTAACCCCTAACCCCTAACCCTAACCCTAACCCTAACCCTAATCCAAACCCTAACCCTAACCTGACCCCGTTTCCCATCATGACAAAAACGTCAACCTGCAAATTAAAATTAATAAGTCAAAAAGTTGAACATAAACAATATGCAAGTCAAAAATTTGAAAATAAATACTTACTGTAAATAAAACAAAAATATGCAAGTCAAAAATTTGAATGTAAATACTTACCGTAAATAAAACAAAAATGTGCAAGTCAAAAATTTGAAAATAAAATAAAACAAAAATGTGCAAGTCAAAAATTTGAAAATAAATACTTACCGTAAACAAAACAAATACTTACCTATGCCGGTGATCGCCATTTTACGCCCAATCGATGCCTGTAAATAAATCAGAAATGTACCACACTAAATTAAGTTTAGAAAAATCTTTTTCAAAAATAAAGCGCAGTTCGCTATAAAAGGCCCATTTGGTGCAAAATGTTTTCAGTCTCGATGCGGCCATGGAGGAGGAAGCAGCTCCCCATGCATTCAAACTAACCTAAATTCAGCAATAATTACTGTGTGCCAGACCTGAGGAAGGCTAAAATAAGCCGAAACGTTGTCGATGGCCACACAGATCATATAATAATTTACCCACCTCTACCCAATTAGGAGAGTGATGGATGCCGCACAGAGCAATGGCTCTCACTCCACCCAGATAGGGGAGTTGATGAATTAAGTGCGAGGTACGCAAAAATTAATTTACCCACGCTCTACCCAAACAGGAGAGTGATGGATGCCGCACAGAGCAATGGCTCTCGCTCCACCCAAAATGCGGGGAGGCGATCATTAAGTGCGAGGTACGTTTAATAGATTGAACGCAAGCGAGCTGTCAATCAACCAAGCCAAATCGAGACTCATTATTAATTATATAACAAAGGCGACCGGATAAGTAAAGTAAAAAGCAAACACAATAAGCACAAACATGTGTCCAAAATCTTTATTGAACCCCAAATGGTCCTGGGCCAGCATGGCTGGCGCGGCCGCAGCGGGCAGGATGCTCTGGGGCTGGTTCGTGGGGCGCGGGCCGGGATGGTAGGACCGTGCCTTTGCTCCTCTCCTTCTGGGGAGGGGCTCCCTATCCAATCCTAACTCGCCTGTGCCACCTCCTGTGCCCCCCCCGCGTTTCCGGTTTCCATTGGGCTCCTGTTCCGTTTGTGTGCTGTCCCCTGTACTGGTCTTATCCCACCCCATTCCTAACCTAACCCCTAACCCCTAACCCTAACCCTAACCCTAACCCTAATCCAAACCCTAACCCTAACCTGACCCCGTTTCCCATCATGACAAAAACGTCAACCTGCAAATTAAAATTAATAAGTCAAAAAGTTGAACATAAACAATATGCAAGTCAAAAATTTGAAAATAAATACTTACTGTAAATAAAACAAAAATATGCAAGTCAAAAATTTGAATGTAAATACTTACCGTAAATAAAACAAAAATGTGCAAGTCAAAAATTTGAAAATAAAATAAAACAAAAATGTGCAAGTCAAAAATTTGAAAATAAATACTTACCGTAAACAAAACAAATACTTACCTATGCCGGTGATCGCCATTTTACGCCCAATCGATGCCTGTAAATAAATCAGAAATGTACCACACTAAATTAAGTTTAGAAAAATCTTTTTCAAAAATAAAGCGCAGTTCGCTATAAAAGGCCCATTTGGTGCAAAATGTTTTCAGTCTCGATGCGGCCATGGAGGAGGAAGCAGCTCCCCATGCATTCAAACTAACCTAAATTCAGCAATAATTACTGTGTGCCAGACCTGAGGAAGGCTAAAATAAGCCGAAACGTTGTCGATGGCCACACAGATCATATAATAATTTACCCACCTCTACCCAATTAGGAGAGTGATGGATGCCGCACAGAGCAATGGCTCTCACTCCACCCAGATAGGGGAGTTGATGAATTAAGTGCGAGGTACGCAAAAATTAATTTACCCACGCTCTACCCAAACAGGAGAGTGATGGATGCCGCACAGAGCAATGGCTCTCGCTCCACCCAAAATGCGGGGAGGCGATCATTAAGTGCGAGGTACGTTTAATAGATTGAACGCAAGCGAGCTGTCAATCAACCAAGCCAAATCGAGACTCATTATTAATTATATAACAAAGGCGACCGGATAAGTAAAGTAAAAAGCAAACACAATAAGCACAAACATGTGTCCAAAATCTTTATTGAACCCCAAATGGTCCTGGGCCAGCATGGCTGGCGCGGCCGCAGCGGGCAGGATGCTCTGGGGCTGGTTCGTGGGGCGCGGGCCGGGATGGTAGGACCGTGCCTTTGCTCCTCTCCTTCTGGGGAGGGGCTCCCTATCCAATCCTAACTCGCCTGTGCCACCTCCTGTGCCCCCCCCGCGTTTCCGGTTTCCATTGGGCTCCTGTTCCGTTTGTGTGCTGTCCCCTGTACTGGTCTTATCCCACCCCATTCCTAACCTAACCCCTAACCCCTAACCCTAACCCTAACCCTAACCCTAATCCAAACCCTAACCCTAACCTGACCCCGTTTCCCATCATGACAAAAACGTCAACCTGCAAATTAAAATTAATAAGTCAAAAAGTTGAACATAAACAATATGCAAGTCAAAAATTTGAAAATAAATACTTACTGTAAATAAAACAAAAATATGCAAGTCAAAAATTTGAATGTAAATACTTACCGTAAATAAAACAAAAATGTGCAAGTCAAAAATTTGAAAATAAAATAAAACAAAAATGTGCAAGTCAAAAATTTGAAAATAAATACTTACCGTAAACAAAACAAATACTTACCTATGCCGGTGATCGCCATTTTACGCCCAATCGATGCCTGTAAATAAATCAGAAATGTACCACACTAAATTAAGTTTAGAAAAATCTTTTTCAAAAATAAAGCGCAGTTCGCTATAAAAGGCCCATTTGGTGCAAAATGTTTTCAGTCTCGATGCGGCCATGGAGGAGGAAGCAGCTCCCCATGCATTCAAACTAACCTAAATTCAGCAATAATTACTGTGTGCCAGACCTGAGGAAGGCTAAAATAAGCCGAAACGTTGTCGATGGCCACACAGATCATATAATAATTTACCCACCTCTACCCAATTAGGAGAGTGATGGATGCCGCACAGAGCAATGGCTCTCACTCCACCCAGATAGGGGAGTTGATGAATTAAGTGCGAGGTACGCAAAAATTAATTTACCCACGCTCTACCCAAACAGGAGAGTGATGGATGCCGCACAGAGCAATGGCTCTCGCTCCACCCAAAATGCGGGGAGGCGATCATTAAGTGCGAGGTACGTTTAATAGATTGAACGCAAGCGAGCTGTCAATCAACCAAGCCAAATCGAGACTCATTATTAATTATATAACAAAGGCGACCGGATAAGTAAAGTAAAAAGCAAACACAATAAGCACAAACATGTGTCCAAAATCTTTATTGAACCCCAAATGGTCCTGGGCCAGCATGGCTGGCGCGGCCGCAGCGGGCAGGATGCTCTGGGGCTGGTTCGTGGGGCGCGGGCCGGGATGGTAGGACCGTGCCTTTGCTCCTCTCCTTCTGGGGAGGGGCTCCCTATCCAACCCTAACCCTAACCCTAACCCTAACCCTAACCCTAACCCTAACCCTAACCCTAACCCTAACCCTAACCCTAACCCTAACCCTAACCCTAACCCTAACCCTAACCCTAACCCTAACCCTAACCCTAACCCTAACCCTAACCCTAACCCTAACCCTAACCCTAACCCTAACCCTAACCCTAACCCTAACCCTAACCCTAACCCTAACCCTAACCCTAACCCTAACCCTAACCCTAACCCTAACCCTAACCCTAACCCTAACCCTAACCCTAACCCTAACCCTAACCCTAACCCTAACCCTAACCCTAACCCTAACCCTAACCCTAACCCTAACCCTAACCCTAACCCTAACCCTAACCCTAACCCTAACCCTAACCCTAACCCTAACCCTAACCCTAACCCTAACCCTAACCCTAACCCTAACCCTAACCCTAACCCTAACCCTAACCCTAACCCTAACCCTAACCCTAACCCTAACCCTAACCCTAACCCTAACCCTAACCCTAACCCTAACCCTAACCCTAACCCTAACCCTAACCCTAACCCTAACCCTAACCCTAACCCTAACCCTAACCCAAATTTAGGGAACTTACCTGTGTGCCAGACCTGAAGAAGGCACAAAATGCTGCCGAAACGTCGTCGACATCACACAGAAGGAGCGCAAAATGACGCCATTAGAAACTAATTTGAGATTTAATAGAGACCCACGCCCTACCCAAATAGGAGGGCGCATGGATGCCGCACATCTCGCTCCACCCAAAATGCGGGGAGTCAAACAAGGGAGTGCGAGGTACTTTAGAGATTGAGCGCAGACGAAGCTGCCAATCTCTCTGGCCAATTCGAGACTCATTATTATATAAATAACAAAGGCGACCGGATGGGAAAAGTGTACAAAATCAAACAATAAGCACAAACAAGTGTCCATGATCAAATATTCATTTTATTAAAAACCAATCTGGCCAGCATGGCTGGCGCGGCCACAGCGGGCAGGATGCTCGGGGGCTGGTTCGTGGGGTGGGTGCAGGGATGGTAGGACCGTGCCTGTGTCTCTCTCCTTCGGGGGAGGGACTCCTTACCTCAATCCTAACTCGCCTGTGCCACCTCCTGGGTGCCCCCCCACGTTTCCGGTTTCCAATGGGCTCCTGCTCCGTTTGTGTGCTGTTCCCTACCCTGGTCCTGTCCCACCCCAGTCCTAACCTAACCCCAATCCCACTCTAACCCCTAACCCTAACCCTAACCCTAACCCTAACCCTAACCTGTCCCCATTTCCCAATAAGACAAAAACGTCAACCTGCAATAAAAATTAAACAAGACAAAAACGTCAACCTGCAATAAAAAATAAACAAGTCAAAAATATGAAAAACTGTACAAATCAAAAATATGAAAACAAATGATCACAAATGTACTTACCCAAAACCAATACTTACCATGTACTTAAACAAAACAAAAACGTCAACCTGCAATAAAAAATAAACAAGTCAAAAATATGAAACTGTACAAATCAAAAATATGGAAACAAATGTTAAAATATACTTACCCAAAAACAAATACTATGTACTTACCTGGAATATACTTACCTGTACCGGAAATCGCATCCACGCCCAATTTGTGCCTGTAGATAAAATAAAAAATATACTAAACTAAAATAAGGAAAGGAAAAATGTTTCCGAAAATCATGCGCAAGTCGCTATATAAGGCCAAAAGGAAGCAGTAACCCTCAGTCTCGATGCGGCAATGGAGGAGAAAGCAGCTCCCCATGCAATCACACTATACCAAATTTAGGGAACTTACCTGTGTGCCAGACCTGAAGAAGGCACAAAATGCTGCCGAAACGTCGTCGACATCACACAGAAGGAGCGCAAAATGACGCCATTAGAAACTAATTTGAGATTTAATAGAGACCCACGCCCTACCCAAATAGGAGGGCGCATGGATGCCGCACATCTCGCTCCACCCAAAATGCGGGGAGTCAAACAAGGGAGTGCGAGGTACTTTAGAGATTGAGCGCAGACGAAGCTGCCAATCTCTCTGGCCAATTCGAGACTCATTATTATATAAATAACAAAGGCGACCGGATGGGAAAAGTGTACAAAATCAAACAATAAGCACAAACAAGTGTCCATGATCAAATATTCATTTTATTAAAAACCAATCTGGCCAGCATGGCTGGCGCGGCCACAGCGGGCAGGATGCTCGGGGGCTGGTTCGTGGGGTGGGTGCAGGGATGGTAGGACCGTGCCTGTGTCTCTCTCCTTCGGGGGAGGGACTCCTTACCTCAATCCTAACCCTAACCCTCAACCTCACATGCCAAGTCGAGACTCATTATTACATATATAACCAAGGCGACCGGATAGGAAAAGTTCAATCACAAACAATAAGCACAAACACGTGTCCAATAAATATCTTTATTAAGCCAAATTTGGTCCTGGCCAGCATGGCTGGCGCGGCCGCAGCGGACGGGATGCTCGGGGGCTGGTTCGTGGGGTGGGCCGGGATGGTAGGACCGTGCCTTTGTTCCTCTCCTTCGGGGGAGGAACTCCCTACCTCACCCTAACCCTAACCCTAACCCTAACCCTAACCCTAACCCTAACCCTAACCCTAACCCTAACCCTAACCCTAACCCTAACCCTAACCCTAACCCTAACCCTAACCCTAACCCTAACCCTAACCCTAACCCTAACCCTAACCCTAACCCTAACCCTAACCCTAACCCTAACCCTAACCCTAACCCTAACCCTAACCCTAACCCTAACCCTAACCCTAACCCTAACCCTAACCCTAACCCTAACCCTAACCCTAACCCTAACCCTAACCCTAACCCTAACCCTAACCCTAACCCTAACCCTAACCCTAACCCTAACCCTAACCCTAACCCTAACCCTAACCCTAACCCTAACCCTAACCCTAACCCTAACCCTAACCCTAACCCTAACCCTAACCCTAACCCAAATTTAGGGAACTTACCTGTGTGCCAGACCTGAAGAAGGCACAAAATGCTGCCGAAACGTCGTCGACATCACACAGAAGGAGCGCAAAATGACGCCATTAGAAACTAATTTGAGATTTAATAGAGACCCACGCCCTACCCAAATAGGAGGGCGCATGGATGCCGCACATCTCGCTCCACCCAAAATGCGGGGAGTCAAACAAGGGAGTGCGAGGTACTTTAGAGATTGAGCGCAGACGAAGCTGCCAATCTCTCTGGCCAATTCGAGACTCATTATTATATAAATAACAAAGGCGACCGGATGGGAAAAGTGTACAAAATCAAACAATAAGCACAAACAAGTGTCCATGATCAAATATTCATTTTATTAAAAACCAATCTGGCCAGCATGGCTGGCGCGGCCACAGCGGGCAGGATGCTCGGGGGCTGGTTCGTGGGGTGGGTGCAGGGATGGTAGGACCGTGCCTGTGTCTCTCTCCTTCGGGGGAGGGACTCCTTACCTCAATCCTAACTCGCCTGTGCCACCTCCTGGGTGCCCCCCCACGTTTCCGGTTTCCAATGGGCTCCTGCTCCGTTTGTGTGCTGTTCCCTACCCTGGTCCTGTCCCACCCCAGTCCTAACCTAACCCCAATCCCACTCTAACCCCTAACCCTAACCCTAACCCTAACCCTAACCCTAACCTGTCCCCATTTCCCAATAAGACAAAAACGTCAACCTGCAATAAAAATTAAACAAGACAAAAACGTCAACCTGCAATAAAAAATAAACAAGTCAAAAATATGAAAAACTGTACAAATCAAAAATATGAAAACAAATGATCACAAATGTACTTACCCAAAACCAATACTTACCATGTACTTAAACAAAACAAAAACGTCAACCTGCAATAAAAAATAAACAAGTCAAAAATATGAAACTGTACAAATCAAAAATATGGAAACAAATGTTAAAATATACTTACCCAAAAACAAATACTATGTACTTACCTGGAATATACTTACCTGTACCGGAAATCGCATCCACGCCCAATTTGTGCCTGTAGATAAAATAAAAAATATACTAAACTAAAATAAGGAAAGGAAAAATGTTTCCGAAAATCATGCGCAAGTCGCTATATAAGGCCAAAAGGAAGCAGTAACCCTCAGTCTCGATGCGGCAATGGAGGAGAAAGCAGCTCCCCATGCAATCACACTATACCAAATTTAGGGAACTTACCTGTGTGCCAGACCTGAAGAAGGCACAAAATGCTGCCGAAACGTCGTCGACATCACACAGAAGGAGCGCAAAATGACGCCATTAGAAACTAATTTGAGATTTAATAGAGACCCACGCCCTACCCAAATAGGAGGGCGCATGGATGCCGCACATCTCGCTCCACCCAAAATGCGGGGAGTCAAACAAGGGAGTGCGAGGTACTTTAGAGATTGAGCGCAGACGAAGCTGCCAATCTCTCTGGCCAATTCGAGACTCATTATTATATAAATAACAAAGGCGACCGGATGGGAAAAGTGTACAAAATCAAACAATAAGCACAAACAAGTGTCCATGATCAAATATTCATTTTATTAAAAACCAATCTGGCCAGCATGGCTGGCGCGGCCACAGCGGGCAGGATGCTCGGGGGCTGGTTCGTGGGGTGGGTGCAGGGATGGTAGGACCGTGCCTGTGTCTCTCTCCTTCGGGGGAGGGACTCCTTACCTCAATCCTAACTCGCCTGTGCCACCTCCTGGGTGCCCCCCCACGTTTCCGGTTTCCAATGGGCTCCTGCTCCGTTTGTGTGCTGTTCCCTACCCTGGTCCTGTCCCACCCCAGTCCTAACCTAACCCCAATCCCACTCTAACCCCTAACCCTAACCCTAACCCTAACCCTAACCCTAACCTGTCCCCATTTCCCAATAAGACAAAAACGTCAACCTGCAATAAAAATTAAACAAGACAAAAACGTCAACCTGCAATAAAAAATAAACAAGTCAAAAATATGAAAAACTGTACAAATCAAAAATATGAAAACAAATGATCACAAATGTACTTACCCAAAACCAATACTTACCATGTACTTAAACAAAACAAAAACGTCAACCTGCAATAAAAAATAAACAAGTCAAAAATATGAAACTGTACAAATCAAAAATATGGAAACAAATGTTAAAATATACTTACCCAAAAACAAATACTATGTACTTACCTGGAATATACTTACCTGTACCGGAAATCGCATCCACGCCCAATTTGTGCCTGTAGATAAAATAAAAAATATACTAAACTAAAATAAGGAAAGGAAAAATGTTTCCGAAAATCATGCGCAAGTCGCTATATAAGGCCAAAAGGAAGCAGTAACCCTCAGTCTCGATGCGGCAATGGAGGAGAAAGCAGCTCCCCATGCAATCACACTATACCAAATTTAGGGAACTTACCTGTGTGCCAGACCTGAAGAAGGCACAAAATGCTGCCGAAACGTCGTCGACATCACACAGAAGGAGCGCAAAATGACGCCATTAGAAACTAATTTGAGATTTAATAGAGACCCACGCCCTACCCAAATAGGAGGGCGCATGGATGCCGCACATCTCGCTCCACCCAAAATGCGGGGAGTCAAACAAGGGAGTGCGAGGTACTTTAGAGATTGAGCGCAGACGAAGCTGCCAATCTCTCTGGCCAATTCGAGACTCATTATTATATAAATAACAAAGGCGACCGGATGGGAAAAGTGTACAAAATCAAACAATAAGCACAAACAAGTGTCCATGATCAAATATTCATTTTATTAAAAACCAATCTGGCCAGCATGGCTGGCGCGGCCACAGCGGGCAGGATGCTCGGGGGCTGGTTCGTGGGGTGGGTGCAGGGATGGTAGGACCGTGCCTGTGTCTCTCTCCTTCGGGGGAGGGACTCCTTACCTCAATCCTAACTCGCCTGTGCCACCTCCTGGGTGCCCCCCCACGTTTCCGGTTTCCAATGGGCTCCTGCTCCGTTTGTGTGCTGTTCCCTACCCTGGTCCTGTCCCACCCCAGTCCTAACCTAACCCCAATCCCACTCTAACCCCTAACCCTAACCCTAACCCTAACCCTAACCCTAACCTGTCCCCATTTCCCAATAAGACAAAAACGTCAACCTGCAATAAAAATTAAACAAGACAAAAACGTCAACCTGCAATAAAAAATAAACAAGTCAAAAATATGAAAAACTGTACAAATCAAAAATATGAAAACAAATGATCACAAATGTACTTACCCAAAACCAATACTTACCATGTACTTAAACAAAACAAAAACGTCAACCTGCAATAAAAAATAAACAAGTCAAAAATATGAAACTGTACAAATCAAAAATATGGAAACAAATGTTAAAATATACTTACCCAAAAACAAATACTATGTACTTACCTGGAATATACTTACCTGTACCGGAAATCGCATCCACGCCCAATTTGTGCCTGTAGATAAAATAAAAAATATACTAAACTAAAATAAGGAAAGGAAAAATGTTTCCGAAAATCATGCGCAAGTCGCTATATAAGGCCAAAAGGAAGCAGTAACCCTCAGTCTCGATGCGGCAATGGAGGAGAAAGCAGCTCCCCATGCAATCACACTATACCAAATTTAGGGAACTTACCTGTGTGCCAGACCTGAAGAAGGCACAAAATGCTGCCGAAACGTCGTCGACATCACACAGAAGGAGCGCAAAATGACGCCATTAGAAACTAATTTGAGATTTAATAGAGACCCACGCCCTACCCAAATAGGAGGGCGCATGGATGCCGCACATCTCGCTCCACCCAAAATGCGGGGAGTCAAACAAGGGAGTGCGAGGTACTTTAGAGATTGAGCGCAGACGAAGCTGCCAATCTCTCTGGCCAATTCGAGACTCATTATTATATAAATAACAAAGGCGACCGGATGGGAAAAGTGTACAAAATCAAACAATAAGCACAAACAAGTGTCCATGATCAAATATTCATTTTATTAAAAACCAATCTGGCCAGCATGGCTGGCGCGGCCACAGCGGGCAGGATGCTCGGGGGCTGGTTCGTGGGGTGGGTGCAGGGATGGTAGGACCGTGCCTGTGTCTCTCTCCTTCGGGGGAGGGACTCCTTACCTCAATCCTAACTCGCCTGTGCCACCTCCTGGGTGCCCCCCCACGTTTCCGGTTTCCAATGGGCTCCTGCTCCGTTTGTGTGCTGTTCCCTACCCTGGTCCTGTCCCACCCCAGTCCTAACCTAACCCCAATCCCACTCTAACCCCTAACCCTAACCCTAACCCTAACCCTAACCCTAACCTGTCCCCATTTCCCAATAAGACAAAAACGTCAACCTGCAATAAAAATTAAACAAGACAAAAACGTCAACCTGCAATAAAAAATAAACAAGTCAAAAATATGAAAAACTGTACAAATCAAAAATATGAAAACAAATGATCACAAATGTACTTACCCAAAACCAATACTTACCATGTACTTAAACAAAACAAAAACGTCAACCTGCAATAAAAAATAAACAAGTCAAAAATATGAAACTGTACAAATCAAAAATATGGAAACAAATGTTAAAATATACTTACCCAAAAACAAATACTATGTACTTACCTGGAATATACTTACCTGTACCGGAAATCGCATCCACGCCCAATTTGTGCCTGTAGATAAAATAAAAAATATACTAAACTAAAATAAGGAAAGGAAAAATGTTTCCGAAAATCATGCGCAAGTCGCTATATAAGGCCAAAAGGAAGCAGTAACCCTCAGTCTCGATGCGGCAATGGAGGAGAAAGCAGCTCCCCATGCAATCACACTATACCAAATTTAGGGAACTTACCTGTGTGCCAGACCTGAAGAAGGCACAAAATGCTGCCGAAACGTCGTCGACATCACACAGAAGGAGCGCAAAATGACGCCATTAGAAACTAATTTGAGATTTAATAGAGACCCACGCCCTACCCAAATAGGAGGGCGCATGGATGCCGCACATCTCGCTCCACCCAAAATGCGGGGAGTCAAACAAGGGAGTGCGAGGTACTTTAGAGATTGAGCGCAGACGAAGCTGCCAATCTCTCTGGCCAATTCGAGACTCATTATTATATAAATAACAAAGGCGACCGGATGGGAAAAGTGTACAAAATCAAACAATAAGCACAAACAAGTGTCCATGATCAAATATTCATTTTATTAAAAACCAATCTGGCCAGCATGGCTGGCGCGGCCACAGCGGGCAGGATGCTCGGGGGCTGGTTCGTGGGGTGGGTGCAGGGATGGTAGGACCGTGCCTGTGTCTCTCTCCTTCGGGGGAGGGACTCCTTACCTCAATCCTAACCCTAACCCTCAACCTCACATGCCAAGTCGAGACTCATTATTACATATATAACCAAGGCGACCGGATAGGAAAAGTTCAATCACAAACAATAAGCACAAACACGTGTCCAATAAATATCTTTATTAAGCCAAATTTGGTCCTGGCCAGCATGGCTGGCGCGGCCGCAGCGGACGGGATGCTCGGGGGCTGGTTCGTGGGGTGGGCCGGGATGGTAGGACCGTGCCTTTGTTCCTCTCCTTCGGGGGAGGAACTCCCTACCTCACCCTAACCCTAACCCTAACCCTAACCCTAACCCTAACCCTAACCCTAACCCTAACCCTAACCCTAACCCTAACCCTAACCCTAACCCTAACCCTAACCCTAACCCTAACCCTAACCCTAACCCTAACCCTAACCCTAACCCTAACCCTAACCCTAACCCTAACCCTAACCCTAACCCTAACCCTAACCCTAACCCTAACCCTAACCCTAACCCTAACCCTAACCCTAACCCTAACCCTAACCCTAACCCTAACCCTAACCCTAACCCTAACCCTAACCCTAACCCTAACCCTAACCCTAACCCTAACCCTAACCCTAACCCTAACCCTAACCCTAACCCTAACCCTAACCCTAACCCTAACCCTAACCCTAACCCTAACCCTAACCCTAACCCTAACCCTAACCCTAACCCTAACCCTAACCCTAACCCTAACCCTAACCCTAACCCTAACCCTAACCCTAACCCTAACCCTAACCCTAACCCTAACCCTAACCCTAACCCTAACCCTAACCCTAACCCTAACCCTAACCCTAACCCTAACCCTAACCCTAACCCTAACCCTAACCCTAACCCTAACCCTAACCCTAACCCTAACCCTAACCCTAACCCTAACCCTAACCCTAACCCTAACCCTAACCCTAACCCTAACCCTAACCCTAACCCTAACCCTAACCCTAACCCTAACCCTAACCCTAACCCTAACCCTAACCCTAACCCTAACCCTAACCCTAACCCTAACCCTAACCCTAACCCTAACCCTAACCCTAACCCTAACCCTAACCCTAACCCTAACCCTAACCCTAACCCTAACCCTAACCCTAACCCTAACCCTAACCCTAACCCTAACCCTAACCCTAACCCTAACCCTGCTCTCTTGAAAAATAGCCAGCCATTTCACTAATATATGTATTTTTGGTTTTTCTCATTTGTTTTGTTTGTTAGTACCTGATGAAGACCGATTAAGGTCGAAACGTCGTATTTGATTCAGTTCATTTAAAAAGACATTTATTTGATTTATTTGTTGTTTTTGGCACATAAGACTGGGTTTGGACTATTAATTGTTTTTGGGGGGTTTAAATAAATAAGGGAATAAATAAGGGGATTGAATTGGATTTCATTGGCATATTTCGGCAAATAAATAAATTTAACAATACATTCAAATTTTGATAATAAATAGACTAAAAGACAACAATGTCGGAGTGGACGGTGGTTAGTCGTGGTCGGAGGGGACAACGTCTACCGCCCAATTTTTTGGACAGGGAGGGTAGGGGATCCTGGGACCGGGAGGTCCGTGCACCTCCTCGCTCCTTTTGGAGTGGGTCTCAAAACCCAAAACCTAACCCTAACCCTAACCCTAACCCTAACCCTAACCCTAACCCTAACCCTAACCCTAACCCTAACCCTAACCCTAACCCTAACCCTAACCCTAACCCTAACCCTAACCCTAACCCTAACCCTAACCCTAACCCTAACCCTAACCCTAACCCTAACCCTAACCCTAACCCTAACCCTAACCCTAACCCTAACCCTAACCCTAACCCTAACCCTAACCCTAACCCTAACCCTAACCCTAACCCTAACCCTAACCCTAACCCTAACCCTAACCCTAACCCTAACCCTAACCCTAACCCTAACCCTAACCCTAACCCTAACCGGGAGGTCCGTGCACCTCCTCGCTCCTTTTGGAGTGGGTCTCAAAACCCAAAACCTAACCCTAACCCTAACCCTAACCCTAACCCTAACCCTAACCCTAACCCTAACCCTAACCCTAACCCTAACCCTAACCCTAACCCTAACCCTAACCCTAACCCTAACCCTAACCCTAACCCTAACCCTAACCCTAACCCTAACCCTAACCCTAACCCTAACCCTAACCCTAACCCTAACCTAGCCCTGACCCCTGACCCTAAACTTAACCCTAACCTTAACCTTGACCCCTAGCCCTTACCCTAACCTAGCCCTGACCCCTGACCCTAAACTTAACCCTAACCTTAACCTTGACCCCTAGCCCTGACCCTAACCTTAACCTGGTTCTCTGAGGTTAACAGTTAATTGAATATAGAGACATAATATTACAACGAGATTAAGGCAAAGGGTATAGGCATAATGAGGGAAAAGGACCCTAAGGGGAAGCTTGACCCCTGACCCTAACCCTAACCTTAATTTCTGAGGATAACGGTTAATTGAATATAGGAACAAAATATTAAATCAAGATTAAGGCACAGGGAATGGACATAATGTAATCCGAGGTGGTTCTCCCACTGTTTTATCTCATTTTTCACAAGCTTTTTTTCCCATCTTGCTGGCCGAAGACCTGGGTAGCGCCTCAGCTACTCGGGGGAGGTTCTGGCTGAGGTGCACTCTCACTTCGCCGTCCTTCGTACACCATCCGGATTTTATGGGGCCTGGTACGGCGGGGTTTACTGCGGAGACATGCGCTGGCCCGTGCCATCCGTTGCCTTCTATTTAAACCGACGGGGTCGGCGGACCCTAAGGGGAAGGTGTAACGAGACAAACTCAAAAGACCTAACCCTAACCCTAACCCTAACCCTAACCCTAACCCTAACCCTAACCCTAACCCTAACCCTAACCCTAACCCTAACCCTAACCCTAACCCTAACCCTAACCCTAACCCTAACCCTAACCCTAACCCTAACCCTAACCCTAACCCTAACCCTAACCCTAACCCTAACCCTAACCCTAACCCTAACCCTAACCCTAACCCTTTGCCCCTCTCCTTCGGGGGAGGGGCTCACTATCCAATCCTAACTCGCCTGTGCCACCTCCTGTGCCCCGCCCCGCGTTTCCGGTTTCCATTGGGCTCCTGTTCCGTTTGTGTGCTGTCCCCTACACTGGTCTTATCCCACCCCATTCCTAACCCTAACCCTAACCCTAACCCTAACCTGACCCCATTTCCCAACAAGACAAAACCGTCAACCTGCAAGTTAAAAATTGGAAAATAAATAAATAAGTCAAAAAGTTGAACACATAAAAAAATAAGCAAGTCAAAAATTGGAAAATAAATACTTACCTGTAAATAAAACAAAAATATGCAAGTCAAAAATTTGAAAACAAATACTTACCGTAAATAAAATGTTATACTTACCATTACAAATACTTACCTGTGCCGGAAATCGCAAATTTACGCCCAATGGATGCCTGCAAAGAAAACAAATATTTACCACACTAAATTAAGTAAAGGAAAATCTTTTTCAAAAATAAAACGCAGTTCGGTATAAAAAGCCCATTTAGTGCAAGATCTTTTTAGTCTCGAGGCGGCCATGGAGGAGGAAACAGCTCCCCATGCAATCAAACTAAGCTAAAATTAGATAGGATTTCTGTGTGCCAGACCTGAGGAAGGCAAAAAAATGCCGAAACGTTGTCAATGGCCACACAGATCAAATAAAGAATAATAATAATTTACCCACGCTCCACCAAAATAGGGGAGCGCATGGATGCCGCACAGAGCAAGATGCTCTCACTCCACCCAAATAGGGGAGATGATGAATTAAGTGCGAGGTACGCTAAAATTAATTTACCCACCTCTACCCAAATAGGAGAGTGATGGATGCCGCACAGAGCAATGGCTCTCGCTCCACCCAAAATGCGGGGAGACGATCAATAAGTGCGAGGTACGATTAATTAGGTTGAACGCAAGAGAGCTGTCAATCATCTATGCCAAATCGAGACTCATTATTAACTATATAGCAAAGGCGACCGGACAAGTAAAGTACAACACAAACACAATAAACACAAATCATGTGTCCAAGGTCAAAATGATCTTTATTGAACCCCAAATGGTCCTGGCCAGCATGGCTGGCGCAGCTGCAGCGGGCAGGATGCTCTGGGGCTGGTTCGTGGGGCGCGGGCCGGGATGGTAGGACCGTGCCTTTGCCCCTCTCCTTCGGGGGAGGGGCTCACTATCCAACCCTAACCCTAACCCTAACCCTAACCCTAACCCTAACCCTAACCCTAACCCTAACCCTAACCCTAACCCTAACCCTAACCCTAACCCTAACCCTAACCCTAACCCTAACCCTAACCCTAACCCAAAAATAAAACGCAGTTCGGTATAAAAAGCCCATTTAGTGCAAGATCTTTTTAGTCTCGAGGCGGCCATGGAGGAGGAAACAGCTCCCCATGCAATCAAACTAAGCTAAAATTAGATAGGATTTCTGTGTGCCAGACCTGAGGAAGGCAAAAAAATGCCGAAACGTTGTCAATGGCCACACAGATCAAATAAAGAATAATAATAATTTACCCACGCTCCACCAAAATAGGGGAGCGCATGGATGCCGCACAGAGCAAGATGCTCTCACTCCACCCAAATAGGGGAGATGATGAATTAAGTGCGAGGTACGCTAAAATTAATTTACCCACCTCTACCCAAATAGGAGAGTGATGGATGCCGCACAGAGCAATGGCTCTCGCTCCACCCAAAATGCGGGGAGACGATCAATAAGTGCGAGGTACGATTAATTAGGTTGAACGCAAGAGAGCTGTCAATCATCTATGCCAAATCGAGACTCATTATTAACTATATAGCAAAGGCGACCGGACAAGTAAAGTACAACACAAACACAATAAACACAAATCATGTGTCCAAGGTCAAAATGATCTTTATTGAACCCCAAATGGTCCTGGCCAGCATGGCTGGCGCAGCTGCAGCGGGCAGGATGCTCTGGGGCTGGTTCGTGGGGCGCGGGCCGGGATGGTAGGACCGTGCCTTTGCCCCTCTCCTTCGGGGGAGGGGCTCACTATCCAATCCTAACTCGCCTGTGCCACCTCCTGTGCCCCGCCCCGCGTTTCCGGTTTCCATTGGGCTCCTGTTCCGTTTGTGTGCTGTCCCCTACACTGGTCTTATCCCACCCCATTCCTAACCCTAACCCTAACCCTAACCCTAACCTGACCCCATTTCCCAACAAGACAAAACCGTCAACCTGCAAGTTAAAAATTGGAAAATAAATAAATAAGTCAAAAAGTTGAACACATAAAAAAATAAGCAAGTCAAAAATTGGAAAATAAATACTTACCTGTAAATAAAACAAAAATATGCAAGTCAAAAATTTGAAAACAAATACTTACCGTAAATAAAATGTTATACTTACCATTACAAATACTTACCTGTGCCGGAAATCGCAAATTTACGCCCAATGGATGCCTGCAAAGAAAACAAATATTTACCACACTAAATTAAGTAAAGGAAAATCTTTTTCAAAAATAAAACGCAGTTCGGTATAAAAAGCCCATTTAGTGCAAGATCTTTTTAGTCTCGAGGCGGCCATGGAGGAGGAAACAGCTCCCCATGCAATCAAACTAAGCTAAAATTAGATAGGATTTCTGTGTGCCAGACCTGAGGAAGGCAAAAAAATGCCGAAACGTTGTCAATGGCCACACAGATCAAATAAAGAATAATAATAATTTACCCACGCTCCACCAAAATAGGGGAGCGCATGGATGCCGCACAGAGCAAGATGCTCTCACTCCACCCAAATAGGGGAGATGATGAATTAAGTGCGAGGTACGCTAAAATTAATTTACCCACCTCTACCCAAATAGGAGAGTGATGGATGCCGCACAGAGCAATGGCTCTCGCTCCACCCAAAATGCGGGGAGACGATCAATAAGTGCGAGGTACGATTAATTAGGTTGAACGCAAGAGAGCTGTCAATCATCTATGCCAAATCGAGACTCATTATTAACTATATAGCAAAGGCGACCGGACAAGTAAAGTACAACACAAACACAATAAACACAAATCATGTGTCCAAGGTCAAAATGATCTTTATTGAACCCCAAATGGTCCTGGCCAGCATGGCTGGCGCAGCTGCAGCGGGCAGGATGCTCTGGGGCTGGTTCGTGGGGCGCGGGCCGGGATGGTAGGACCGTGCCTTTGCCCCTCTCCTTCGGGGGAGGGGCTCACTATCCAATCCTAACTCGCCTGTGCCACCTCCTGTGCCCCGCCCCGCGTTTCCGGTTTCCATTGGGCTCCTGTTCCGTTTGTGTGCTGTCCCCTACACTGGTCTTATCCCACCCCATTCCTAACCCTAACCCTAACCCTAACCCTAACCTGACCCCATTTCCCAACAAGACAAAACCGTCAACCTGCAAGTTAAAAATTGGAAAATAAATAAATAAGTCAAAAAGTTGAACACATAAAAAAATAAGCAAGTCAAAAATTGGAAAATAAATACTTACCTGTAAATAAAACAAAAATATGCAAGTCAAAAATTTGAAAACAAATACTTACCGTAAATAAAATGTTATACTTACCATTACAAATACTTACCTGTGCCGGAAATCGCAAATTTACGCCCAATGGATGCCTGCAAAGAAAACAAATATTTACCACACTAAATTAAGTAAAGGAAAATCTTTTTCAAAAATAAAACGCAGTTCGGTATAAAAAGCCCATTTAGTGCAAGATCTTTTTAGTCTCGAGGCGGCCATGGAGGAGGAAACAGCTCCCCATGCAATCAAACTAAGCTAAAATTAGATAGGATTTCTGTGTGCCAGACCTGAGGAAGGCAAAAAAATGCCGAAACGTTGTCAATGGCCACACAGATCAAATAAAGAATAATAATAATTTACCCACGCTCCACCAAAATAGGGGAGCGCATGGATGCCGCACAGAGCAAGATGCTCTCACTCCACCCAAATAGGGGAGATGATGAATTAAGTGCGAGGTACGCTAAAATTAATTTACCCACCTCTACCCAAATAGGAGAGTGATGGATGCCGCACAGAGCAATGGCTCTCGCTCCACCCAAAATGCGGGGAGACGATCAATAAGTGCGAGGTACGATTAATTAGGTTGAACGCAAGAGAGCTGTCAATCATCTATGCCAAATCGAGACTCATTATTAACTATATAGCAAAGGCGACCGGACAAGTAAAGTACAACACAAACACAATAAACACAAATCATGTGTCCAAGGTCAAAATGATCTTTATTGAACCCCAAATGGTCCTGGCCAGCATGGCTGGCGCAGCTGCAGCGGGCAGGATGCTCTGGGGCTGGTTCGTGGGGCGCGGGCCGGGATGGTAGGACCGTGCCTTTGCCCCTCTCCTTCGGGGGAGGGGCTCACTATCCAATCCTAACTCGCCTGTGCCACCTCCTGTGCCCCGCCCCGCGTTTCCGGTTTCCATTGGGCTCCTGTTCCGTTTGTGTGCTGTCCCCTACACTGGTCTTATCCCACCCCATTCCTAACCCTAACCCTAACCCTAACCCTAACCTGACCCCATTTCCCAACAAGACAAAACCGTCAACCTGCAAGTTAAAAATTGGAAAATAAATAAATAAGTCAAAAAGTTGAACACATAAAAAAATAAGCAAGTCAAAAATTGGAAAATAAATACTTACCTGTAAATAAAACAAAAATATGCAAGTCAAAAATTTGAAAACAAATACTTACCGTAAATAAAATGTTATACTTACCATTACAAATACTTACCTGTGCCGGAAATCGCAAATTTACGCCCAATGGATGCCTGCAAAGAAAACAAATATTTACCACACTAAATTAAGTAAAGGAAAATCTTTTTCAAAAATAAAACGCAGTTCGGTATAAAAAGCCCATTTAGTGCAAGATCTTTTTAGTCTCGAGGCGGCCATGGAGGAGGAAACAGCTCCCCATGCAATCAAACTAAGCTAAAATTAGATAGGATTTCTGTGTGCCAGACCTGAGGAAGGCAAAAAAATGCCGAAACGTTGTCAATGGCCACACAGATCAAATAAAGAATAATAATAATTTACCCACGCTCCACCAAAATAGGGGAGCGCATGGATGCCGCACAGAGCAAGATGCTCTCACTCCACCCAAATAGGGGAGATGATGAATTAAGTGCGAGGTACGCTAAAATTAATTTACCCACCTCTACCCAAATAGGAGAGTGATGGATGCCGCACAGAGCAATGGCTCTCGCTCCACCCAAAATGCGGGGAGACGATCAATAAGTGCGAGGTACGATTAATTAGGTTGAACGCAAGAGAGCTGTCAATCATCTATGCCAAATCGAGACTCATTATTAACTATATAGCAAAGGCGACCGGACAAGTAAAGTACAACACAAACACAATAAACACAAATCATGTGTCCAAGGTCAAAATGATCTTTATTGAACCCCAAATGGTCCTGGCCAGCATGGCTGGCGCAGCTGCAGCGGGCAGGATGCTCTGGGGCTGGTTCGTGGGGCGCGGGCCGGGATGGTAGGACCGTGCCTTTGCCCCTCTCCTTCGGGGGAGGGGCTCACTATCCAATCCTAACTCGCCTGTGCCACCTCCTGTGCCCCGCCCCGCGTTTCCGGTTTCCATTGGGCTCCTGTTCCGTTTGTGTGCTGTCCCCTACACTGGTCTTATCCCACCCCATTCCTAACCCTAACCCTAACCCTAACCCTAACCTGACCCCATTTCCCAACAAGACAAAACCGTCAACCTGCAAGTTAAAAATTGGAAAATAAATAAATAAGTCAAAAAGTTGAACACATAAAAAAATAAGCAAGTCAAAAATTGGAAAATAAATACTTACCTGTAAATAAAACAAAAATATGCAAGTCAAAAATTTGAAAACAAATACTTACCGTAAATAAAATGTTATACTTACCATTACAAATACTTACCTGTGCCGGAAATCGCAAATTTACGCCCAATGGATGCCTGCAAAGAAAACAAATATTTACCACACTAAATTAAGTAAAGGAAAATCTTTTTCAAAAATAAAACGCAGTTCGGTATAAAAAGCCCATTTAGTGCAAGATCTTTTTAGTCTCGAGGCGGCCATGGAGGAGGAAACAGCTCCCCATGCAATCAAACTAAGCTAAAATTAGATAGGATTTCTGTGTGCCAGACCTGAGGAAGGCAAAAAAATGCCGAAACGTTGTCAATGGCCACACAGATCAAATAAAGAATAATAATAATTTACCCACGCTCCACCAAAATAGGGGAGCGCATGGATGCCGCACAGAGCAAGATGCTCTCACTCCACCCAAATAGGGGAGATGATGAATTAAGTGCGAGGTACGCTAAAATTAATTTACCCACCTCTACCCAAATAGGAGAGTGATGGATGCCGCACAGAGCAATGGCTCTCGCTCCACCCAAAATGCGGGGAGACGATCAATAAGTGCGAGGTACGATTAATTAGGTTGAACGCAAGAGAGCTGTCAATCATCTATGCCAAATCGAGACTCATTATTAACTATATAGCAAAGGCGACCGGACAAGTAAAGTACAACACAAACACAATAAACACAAATCATGTGTCCAAGGTCAAAATGATCTTTATTGAACCCCAAATGGTCCTGGCCAGCATGGCTGGCGCAGCTGCAGCGGGCAGGATGCTCTGGGGCTGGTTCGTGGGGCGCGGGCCGGGATGGTAGGACCGTGCCTTTGCCCCTCTCCTTCGGGGGAGGGGCTCACTATCCAATCCTAACTCGCCTGTGCCACCTCCTGTGCCCCGCCCCGCGTTTCCGGTTTCCATTGGGCTCCTGTTCCGTTTGTGTGCTGTCCCCTACACTGGTCTTATCCCACCCCATTCCTAACCCTAACCCTAACCCTAACCCTAACCTGACCCCATTTCCCAACAAGACAAAACCGTCAACCTGCAAGTTAAAAATTGGAAAATAAATAAATAAGTCAAAAAGTTGAACACATAAAAAAATAAGCAAGTCAAAAATTGGAAAATAAATACTTACCTGTAAATAAAACAAAAATATGCAAGTCAAAAATTTGAAAACAAATACTTACCGTAAATAAAATGTTATACTTACCATTACAAATACTTACCTGTGCCGGAAATCGCAAATTTACGCCCAATGGATGCCTGCAAAGAAAACAAATATTTACCACACTAAATTAAGTAAAGGAAAATCTTTTTCAAAAATAAAACGCAGTTCGGTATAAAAAGCCCATTTAGTGCAAGATCTTTTTAGTCTCGAGGCGGCCATGGAGGAGGAAACAGCTCCCCATGCAATCAAACTAAGCTAAAATTAGATAGGATTTCTGTGTGCCAGACCTGAGGAAGGCAAAAAAATGCCGAAACGTTGTCAATGGCCACACAGATCAAATAAAGAATAATAATAATTTACCCACGCTCCACCAAAATAGGGGAGCGCATGGATGCCGCACAGAGCAAGATGCTCTCACTCCACCCAAATAGGGGAGATGATGAATTAAGTGCGAGGTACGCTAAAATTAATTTACCCACCTCTACCCAAATAGGAGAGTGATGGATGCCGCACAGAGCAATGGCTCTCGCTCCACCCAAAATGCGGGGAGACGATCAATAAGTGCGAGGTACGATTAATTAGGTTGAACGCAAGAGAGCTGTCAATCATCTATGCCAAATCGAGACTCATTATTAACTATATAGCAAAGGCGACCGGACAAGTAAAGTACAACACAAACACAATAAACACAAATCATGTGTCCAAGGTCAAAATGATCTTTATTGAACCCCAAATGGTCCTGGCCAGCATGGCTGGCGCAGCTGCAGCGGGCAGGATGCTCTGGGGCTGGTTCGTGGGGCGCGGGCCGGGATGGTAGGACCGTGCCTTTGCCCCTCTCCTTCGGGGGAGGGGCTCACTATCCAATCCTAACTCGCCTGTGCCACCTCCTGTGCCCCGCCCCGCGTTTCCGGTTTCCATTGGGCTCCTGTTCCGTTTGTGTGCTGTCCCCTACACTGGTCTTATCCCACCCCATTCCTAACCCTAACCCTAACCCTAACCCTAACCTGACCCCATTTCCCAACAAGACAAAACCGTCAACCTGCAAGTTAAAAATTGGAAAATAAATAAATAAGTCAAAAAGTTGAACACATAAAAAAATAAGCAAGTCAAAAATTGGAAAATAAATACTTACCTGTAAATAAAACAAAAATATGCAAGTCAAAAATTTGAAAACAAATACTTACCGTAAATAAAATGTTATACTTACCATTACAAATACTTACCTGTGCCGGAAATCGCAAATTTACGCCCAATGGATGCCTGCAAAGAAAACAAATATTTACCACACTAAATTAAGTAAAGGAAAATCTTTTTCAAAAATAAAACGCAGTTCGGTATAAAAAGCCCATTTAGTGCAAGATCTTTTTAGTCTCGAGGCGGCCATGGAGGAGGAAACAGCTCCCCATGCAATCAAACTAAGCTAAAATTAGATAGGATTTCTGTGTGCCAGACCTGAGGAAGGCAAAAAAATGCCGAAACGTTGTCAATGGCCACACAGATCAAATAAAGAATAATAATAATTTACCCACGCTCCACCAAAATAGGGGAGCGCATGGATGCCGCACAGAGCAAGATGCTCTCACTCCACCCAAATAGGGGAGATGATGAATTAAGTGCGAGGTACGCTAAAATTAATTTACCCACCTCTACCCAAATAGGAGAGTGATGGATGCCGCACAGAGCAATGGCTCTCGCTCCACCCAAAATGCGGGGAGACGATCAATAAGTGCGAGGTACGATTAATTAGGTTGAACGCAAGAGAGCTGTCAATCATCTATGCCAAATCGAGACTCATTATTAACTATATAGCAAAGGCGACCGGACAAGTAAAGTACAACACAAACACAATAAACACAAATCATGTGTCCAAGGTCAAAATGATCTTTATTGAACCCCAAATGGTCCTGGCCAGCATGGCTGGCGCAGCTGCAGCGGGCAGGATGCTCTGGGGCTGGTTCGTGGGGCGCGGGCCGGGATGGTAGGACCGTGCCTTTGCCCCTCTCCTTCGGGGGAGGGGCTCACTATCCAATCCTAACCCTAACCCTAACCCTAACCCTAACCCTAACCCTAACCCTAACCCTAACCCTAACCCTAACCCTAACCCTAACCCTAACCCTAACCCTAACCCTAACCCTAACCCTAACCCTAACCCTAACCCTAACCCTAACCCTAACCCTAACCCTAACCCAACTCTACCCAAATAGGAGAGTGTATGGATGCCGCACATCTCGCTCCACCCAAAATGCGGGGAGACGACAAATGATGTGCGAGGTACTTTTAGGGACTGTTAGGGTTGAACGCAGACGAAGCTGTCAATCCCGCATGCCAAATCGAGGCTCACTATTATTTATATAACAAAGGCGACCGAACAGATAAAGTACAATCACACAATCAATAAGCACAAGCATGTGTCCATGGTCAGACAAATGATCTTTATTAAACCAAAATTGGTCTTGGCCGCAGCGGGCAGGATGCTTTGGGGCTGGTTCGTGGGGCGGGTGCCGGGATGGTAGGACCGTGCCTTTGTCTCTCTCCTTCGGGGGAGGGACTCCCTATCCTATCCTAACTCGCCTGTGCCACCTCCTGTGTGCCCCCCCGCGTTTCCGGTTTCCATATAAGCTCCTGTTCCGTCTGTGTGCTGTTCCCTACCCCAGTCCTAACCTAACCCCAATCCTAAACCCTAACCCTAACCCAAACCCTAACCCTAACCCTAATCCTTACCTGACCCCGTTTCCCAACATGACAAAACCGTCAACCTGCAAGGAAAATTAAGTCAAAACATTGAACATGAGAAAACAAAAATATTTACAAGTCAAAAATATGAAAAACAAATACTTACCATAATTGAGAATAAATACTTTCCATAATAAAAACAAAAATACTTACCGTAATTGAGAATAAATACTTTCCATAATAAAAACAAATTTACTTACCTTGGATTTACTTACCTGTGTCGGAAATCGCAAATGTACGCCCAATCTGTGCCTGTAAGAAAATAAAAAATAATTGTCACACTAAATAAAGTTGAAAGAAATAAATCTTCTAAAATCAAGCGCAATTCGCTATATAAGGCCCAATTGTTGCGAAGAGCCCTCAGTCTCGATGCGGCCATGGAGGAGAAAACAGCTCCCCATGCAAATCAACTAACCAAAATTTAATTCCTGTGTGCCAGACCTGATGAAGGCACAAAATGCTGCCGAAACGTTGTCAATGTCACACAGAAGGAGCGCAACATGACGCCATTTAAAACCAATTGGAGATAGATAATAAATATTAGATACCCAACTCTACCCAAATAGGAGAGTGTATGGATGCCGCACATCTCGCTCCACCCAAAATGCGGGGAGACGACAAATGATGTGCGAGGTACTTTTAGGGACTGTTAGGGTTGAACGCAGACGAAGCTGTCAATCCCGCATGCCAAATCGAGGCTCACTATTATTTATATAACAAAGGCGACCGAACAGATAAAGTACAATCACACAATCAATAAGCACAAGCATGTGTCCATGGTCAGACAAATGATCTTTATTAAACCAAAATTGGTCTTGGCCGCAGCGGGCAGGATGCTTTGGGGCTGGTTCGTGGGGCGGGTGCCGGGATGGTAGGACCGTGCCTTTGTCTCTCTCCTTCGGGGGAGGGACTCCCTATCCTATCCTAACTCGCCTGTGCCACCTCCTGTGTGCCCCCCCGCGTTTCCGGTTTCCATATAAGCTCCTGTTCCGTCTGTGTGCTGTTCCCTACCCCAGTCCTAACCTAACCCCAATCCTAAACCCTAACCCTAACCCAAACCCTAACCCTAACCCTAATCCTTACCTGACCCCGTTTCCCAACATGACAAAACCGTCAACCTGCAAGGAAAATTAAGTCAAAACATTGAACATGAGAAAACAAAAATATTTACAAGTCAAAAATATGAAAAACAAATACTTACCATAATTGAGAATAAATACTTTCCATAATAAAAACAAAAATACTTACCGTAATTGAGAATAAATACTTTCCATAATAAAAACAAATTTACTTACCTTGGATTTACTTACCTGTGTCGGAAATCGCAAATGTACGCCCAATCTGTGCCTGTAAGAAAATAAAAAATAATTGTCACACTAAATAAAGTTGAAAGAAATAAATCTTCTAAAATCAAGCGCAATTCGCTATATAAGGCCCAATTGTTGCGAAGAGCCCTCAGTCTCGATGCGGCCATGGAGGAGAAAACAGCTCCCCATGCAAATCAACTAACCAAAATTTAATTCCTGTGTGCCAGACCTGATGAAGGCACAAAATGCTGCCGAAACGTTGTCAATGTCACACAGAAGGAGCGCAACATGACGCCATTTAAAACCAATTGGAGATAGATAATAAATATTAGATACCCAACTCTACCCAAATAGGAGAGTGTATGGATGCCGCACATCTCGCTCCACCCAAAATGCGGGGAGACGACAAATGATGTGCGAGGTACTTTTAGGGACTGTTAGGGTTGAACGCAGACGAAGCTGTCAATCCCGCATGCCAAATCGAGGCTCACTATTATTTATATAACAAAGGCGACCGAACAGATAAAGTACAATCACACAATCAATAAGCACAAGCATGTGTCCATGGTCAGACAAATGATCTTTATTAAACCAAAATTGGTCTTGGCCGCAGCGGGCAGGATGCTTTGGGGCTGGTTCGTGGGGCGGGTGCCGGGATGGTAGGACCGTGCCTTTGTCTCTCTCCTTCGGGGGAGGGACTCCCTATCCTACCCTAACCCTAACCCTAACCCTAACCCTAACCCTAACCCTAACCCTAACCCTAACCCTAACCCTAACCCTAACCCTAACCCTAACCCTAACCCTAACCCTAACCCTACAACAATGATGACTTCATGACTTTCTAGAGCAACCAGCTGATGGACTATAAAAACAGGATATTAAGTCAAAAACAATTAAAAAATAATTCAAAGTGAATAGGCATAATATAATCCAAGGGTAGGACTTTAGCTTGATGTTTTTTTCTCCCGCTTTCCACTAATTTCCCATCTTGCTGGCCGAAGACCTGGGTAGCGCCTCAGCTACTCGGGGGAGGTTCTGGCTGAGGTGCACTCTCACTTCGCCGTCCTTCGTACACCATCCGGATTTTATGGGGCCTGGTACGGCGGGGTTTACTGCGGAGACATGCGCTGGCCCGTGCCATCCGTTGCCTTCTATTTAAACCGACGGGGTCGGCGGACCCTAAGGGGAAGGTGTAACGAGACAAACTCAAAAGACCTAACCCTAACCCTAACCCTAACCCTAACCCTAACCCTAACCCTAACCCTAACCCTAACCCTAACCCTAACCCTAACCCTAACCCTAACCCTAACCCTAACCCTAACCCTAACCCTAACCCTAACCCCTAACCCTAACCCTAACCCTAACCCTAACCCTAACCCTTAAAAACAAAAAAACAAAATTAGTATGTTAACATGTTTCATACAATACCAGTAACGAATTGACTCTAATTGACCAGAATTAAATATTTTGTTTAAACCTAATGTGATGGCTAGTTTAACTATGAAAATAAATTGGAAAACGCAAATTTAAACTTAAACAATGTAACATTTCTAAAACGAAATTTCGAAAAACAAAAAAGATTTAGAAAACAAAAACGATTTAAAACTTCAACCAAGCTGAGGATATAAAAAGAATCCGCAAAGAAAAAAGTCTTTAGTGCGAAATTGGACTGCAAGCAAGACACATTGTTGCACCTCATAAAACAAAAAAATATATGTTATTTTCTTTTATTTCATGTGTGCCAGACCTGATGAAGGCTTACAATAGCTGAAACGTTGTCAGGGCACACATTGCATATTGGCCAAACTAAATCAAATTTGACACTTTATTAAAAACAACTTTATTGATTTTATTAAAAACAACTATATTAAAAAACGACTTTATTAAATATATAACAAAGGCAAATTCTGAATCCACAGCCATGGATCAGGGTTGGACGACGGTCCATTATGGCCGGCGCCGCCGCGTTGCCCGTCAGAACCGTGAGCTGGGGGCTGATTGGGGTCCTGGATGGATGGACCGTGCACCTACCTTCCCTCCCTCAAGGAGGGGGGTCTCTTACCACAAACCTAACCAGCCTGTGCCTCCTCCGGGTCCCTTCAGACCACCCGGCTCCGGATTCGATTCATATGCGACAGTGGTTCGCCAAGGCCGCGGGCAACCAAGTCAGGACCAACGTGGTCCCCCTCGAGCTGCAACCCGGACCTCCAAGTGGAGACCGGCAGAGGCCACATTTGGTTGCTTGGTCCGCAAAATCTTTAACTTGATTAAGGTCAACCACCACCTGAACAATGTAGACCCCCAGAGGTGGGCTACACAACCTCGGATGGTCACAAGGATGGAGGAGGTGCTGTCCACAATGATCAAGCCGGCATTCCTTGATGGGGGTGTTGTGCGGCAGATTGTGGACAATGCCAAGTCCTGGGGCAAGACCACCTGCCAGATCCTCAAACGCCATTACGAGCTCCACCTAGATGCCTGCCGGAACGACATGGAATTGGCACTCCAGAACCACAATCTGGAATGGGAGGCTGCTTTCCAAGTGGCGGTTGGTTGGGCCAAGCGAAATTTTCCGCGCATACTACCAAACACAATTTCGGTGGTGGAGTGTGACATTTTGGACTTTTTGCAAGACCGTGCTGACCTGCTGCGCTCCGCTCCCAAACCTAAGCCTGGCCCCAAACCTGTTCCTAACCCTAACCCTAACCCTCTCACACCTGTCGCCGATAAGGGGCCCCAGGTTCCGGAGCCAGGGGGGGAGGTTGAGATTCAGAGCCAAAAATTAACGCTGTCCCCACGCCCACAGAGGAAGATCACGGTGGTGGCCAGTAAGCCCAGCCGCTTCCCTCCCAACCAGGACCGCCCAAGAGGGGTGTCTGCACATGGGGATCGGGCTTTGTCCCCTGACCCCACCCCTGACCCTGCCCCCAACCCTAACCCTGTCCCCAACCCTAACCCAAACCCTGACCCTAACCCTTTCCCCAATCCCAGTCCCTATTTACGTCCCACCAGGAACAGACCTTCCATACAGTAGCACAATATACACAATTAGGACAAATGAGTATTAGTTAATTCGAACCCATATATTTGATACCTACCTGGACACTTACCTCCAATTGGAACCATGCGTCTGGTCCTCGGACCACGCCCACCTAAAAAACTGAGTGAAAAAAGAATAAAAAATAAATAAAAAATGAATCAATAACAAAATAAAAAAGGAATTAAACAAAGGTCACCAAACATTCTCATTCACATAATTATAAATTTGCAAAACCCCAATACACATATATCATCCACCTACCTGTGCACCACTTACCTGCAGTTGGAACCTCAATTTTGGATCCTGGACCACGCCCACTTGAAAAAACAAAAAACAAGAAAAATATAACACCTTAAAAACAAAAAAACAAAATTAGTATGTTAACATGTTTCATACAATACCAGTAACGAATTGACTCTAATTGACCAGAATTAAATATTTTGTTTAAACCTAATGTGATGGCTAGTTTAACTATGAAAATAAATTGGAAAACGCAAATTTAAACTTAAACAATGTAACATTTCTAAAACGAAATTTCGAAAAACAAAAAAGATTTAGAAAACAAAAACGATTTAAAACTTCAACCAAGCTGAGGATATAAAAAGAATCCGCAAAGAAAAAAGTCTTTAGTGCGAAATTGGACTGCAAGCAAGACACATTGTTGCACCTCATAAAACAAAAAAATATATGTTATTTTCTTTTATTTCATGTGTGCCAGACCTGATGAAGGCTTACAATAGCTGAAACGTTGTCAGGGCACACATTGCATATTGGCCAAACTAAATCAAATTTGACACTTTATTAAAAACAACTTTATTGATTTTATTAAAAACAACTATATTAAAAAACGACTTTATTAAATATATAACAAAGGCAAATTCTGAATCCACAGCCATGGATCAGGGTTGGACGACGGTCCATTATGGCCGGCGCCGCCGCGTTGCCCGTCAGAACCGTGAGCTGGGGGCTGATTGGGGTCCTGGATGGATGGACCGTGCACCTACCTTCCCTCCCTCAAGGAGGGGGGTCTCTTACCACAAACCTAACCAGCCTGTGCCTCCTCCGGGTCCCTTCAGACCACCCGGCTCCGGATTCGATTCATATGCGACAGTGGTTCGCCAAGGCCGCGGGCAACCAAGTCAGGACCAACGTGGTCCCCCTCGAGCTGCAACCCGGACCTCCAAGTGGAGACCGGCAGAGGCCACATTTGGTTGCTTGGTCCGCAAAATCTTTAACTTGATTAAGGTCAACCACCACCTGAACAATGTAGACCCCCAGAGGTGGGCTACACAACCTCGGATGGTCACAAGGATGGAGGAGGTGCTGTCCACAATGATCAAGCCGGCATTCCTTGATGGGGGTGTTGTGCGGCAGATTGTGGACAATGCCAAGTCCTGGGGCAAGACCACCTGCCAGATCCTCAAACGCCATTACGAGCTCCACCTAGATGCCTGCCGGAACGACATGGAATTGGCACTCCAGAACCACAATCTGGAATGGGAGGCTGCTTTCCAAGTGGCGGTTGGTTGGGCCAAGCGAAATTTTCCGCGCATACTACCAAACACAATTTCGGTGGTGGAGTGTGACATTTTGGACTTTTTGCAAGACCGTGCTGACCTGCTGCGCTCCGCTCCCAAACCTAAGCCTGGCCCCAAACCTGTTCCTAACCCTAACCCTAACCCTCTCACACCTGTCGCCGATAAGGGGCCCCAGGTTCCGGAGCCAGGGGGGGAGGTTGAGATTCAGAGCCAAAAATTAACGCTGTCCCCACGCCCACAGAGGAAGATCACGGTGGTGGCCAGTAAGCCCAGCCGCTTCCCTCCCAACCAGGACCGCCCAAGAGGGGTGTCTGCACATGGGGATCGGGCTTTGTCCCCTGACCCCACCCCTGACCCTGCCCCCAACCCTAACCCTGTCCCCAACCCTAACCCAAACCCTGACCCTAACCCTTTCCCCAATCCCAGTCCCTATTTACGTCCCACCAGGAACAGACCTTCCATACAGTAGCACAATATACACAATTAGGACAAATGAGTATTAGTTAATTCGAACCCATATATTTGATACCTACCTGGACACTTACCTCCAATTGGAACCATGCGTCTGGTCCTCGGACCACGCCCACCTAAAAAACTGAGTGAAAAAAGAATAAAAAATAAATAAAAAATGAATCAATAACAAAATAAAAAAGGAATTAAACAAAGGTCACCAAACATTCTCATTCACATAATTATAAATTTGCAAAACCCCAATACACATATATCATCCACCTACCTGTGCACCACTTACCTGCAGTTGGAACCTCAATTTTGGATCCTGGACCACGCCCACTTGAAAAAACAAAAAACAAGAAAAATATAACACCTTAAAAACAAAAAAACAAAATTAGTATGTTAACATGTTTCATACAATACCAGTAACGAATTGACTCTAATTGACCAGAATTAAATATTTTGTTTAAACCTAATGTGATGGCTAGTTTAACTATGAAAATAAATTGGAAAACGCAAATTTAAACTTAAACAATGTAACATTTCTAAAACGAAATTTCGAAAAACAAAAAAGATTTAGAAAACAAAAACGATTTAAAACTTCAACCAAGCTGAGGATATAAAAAGAATCCGCAAAGAAAAAAGTCTTTAGTGCGAAATTGGACTGCAAGCAAGACACATTGTTGCACCTCATAAAACAAAAAAATATATGTTATTTTCTTTTATTTCATGTGTGCCAGACCTGATGAAGGCTTACAATAGCTGAAACGTTGTCAGGGCACACATTGCATATTGGCCAAACTAAATCAAATTTGACACTTTATTAAAAACAACTTTATTGATTTTATTAAAAACAACTATATTAAAAAACGACTTTATTAAATATATAACAAAGGCAAATTCTGAATCCACAGCCATGGATCAGGGTTGGACGACGGTCCATTATGGCCGGCGCCGCCGCGTTGCCCGTCAGAACCGTGAGCTGGGGGCTGATTGGGGTCCTGGATGGATGGACCGTGCACCTACCTTCCCTCCCTCAAGGAGGGGGGTCTCTTACCACAAACCTAACCAGCCTGTGCCTCCTCCGGGTCCCTTCAGACCACCCGGCTCCGGATTCGATTCATATGCGACAGTGGTTCGCCAAGGCCGCGGGCAACCAAGTCAGGACCAACGTGGTCCCCCTCGAGCTGCAACCCGGACCTCCAAGTGGAGACCGGCAGAGGCCACATTTGGTTGCTTGGTCCGCAAAATCTTTAACTTGATTAAGGTCAACCACCACCTGAACAATGTAGACCCCCAGAGGTGGGCTACACAACCTCGGATGGTCACAAGGATGGAGGAGGTGCTGTCCACAATGATCAAGCCGGCATTCCTTGATGGGGGTGTTGTGCGGCAGATTGTGGACAATGCCAAGTCCTGGGGCAAGACCACCTGCCAGATCCTCAAACGCCATTACGAGCTCCACCTAGATGCCTGCCGGAACGACATGGAATTGGCACTCCAGAACCACAATCTGGAATGGGAGGCTGCTTTCCAAGTGGCGGTTGGTTGGGCCAAGCGAAATTTTCCGCGCATACTACCAAACACAATTTCGGTGGTGGAGTGTGACATTTTGGACTTTTTGCAAGACCGTGCTGACCTGCTGCGCTCCGCTCCCAAACCTAAGCCTGGCCCCAAACCTGTTCCTAACCCTAACCCTAACCCTCTCACACCTGTCGCCGATAAGGGGCCCCAGGTTCCGGAGCCAGGGGGGGAGGTTGAGATTCAGAGCCAAAAATTAACGCTGTCCCCACGCCCACAGAGGAAGATCACGGTGGTGGCCAGTAAGCCCAGCCGCTTCCCTCCCAACCAGGACCGCCCAAGAGGGGTGTCTGCACATGGGGATCGGGCTTTGTCCCCTGACCCCACCCCTGACCCTGCCCCCAACCCTAACCCTGTCCCCAACCCTAACCCAAACCCTGACCCTAACCCTTTCCCCAATCCCAGTCCCTATTTACGTCCCACCAGGAACAGACCTTCCATACAGTAGCACAATATACACAATTAGGACAAATGAGTATTAGTTAATTCGAACCCATATATTTGATACCTACCTGGACACTTACCTCCAATTGGAACCATGCGTCTGGTCCTCGGACCACGCCCACCTAAAAAACTGAGTGAAAAAAGAATAAAAAATAAATAAAAAATGAATCAATAACAAAATAAAAAAGGAATTAAACAAAGGTCACCAAACATTCTCATTCACATAATTATAAATTTGCAAAACCCCAATACACATATATCATCCACCTACCTGTGCACCACTTACCTGCAGTTGGAACCTCAATTTTGGATCCTGGACCACGCCCACTTGAAAAAACAAAAAACAAGAAAAATATAACACCTTAAAAACAAAAAAACAAAATTAGTATGTTAACATGTTTCATACAATACCAGTAACGAATTGACTCTAATTGACCAGAATTAAATATTTTGTTTAAACCTAATGTGATGGCTAGTTTAACTATGAAAATAAATTGGAAAACGCAAATTTAAACTTAAACAATGTAACATTTCTAAAACGAAATTTCGAAAAACAAAAAAGATTTAGAAAACAAAAACGATTTAAAACTTCAACCAAGCTGAGGATATAAAAAGAATCCGCAAAGAAAAAAGTCTTTAGTGCGAAATTGGACTGCAAGCAAGACACATTGTTGCACCTCATAAAACAAAAAAATATATGTTATTTTCTTTTATTTCATGTGTGCCAGACCTGATGAAGGCTTACAATAGCTGAAACGTTGTCAGGGCACACATTGCATATTGGCCAAACTAAATCAAATTTGACACTTTATTAAAAACAACTTTATTGATTTTATTAAAAACAACTATATTAAAAAACGACTTTATTAAATATATAACAAAGGCAAATTCTGAATCCACAGCCATGGATCAGGGTTGGACGACGGTCCATTATGGCCGGCGCCGCCGCGTTGCCCGTCAGAACCGTGAGCTGGGGGCTGATTGGGGTCCTGGATGGATGGACCGTGCACCTACCTTCCCTCCCTCAAGGAGGGGGGTCTCTTACCACAAACCTAACCAGCCTGTGCCTCCTCCGGGTCCCTTCAGACCACCCGGCTCCGGATTCGATTCATATGCGACAGTGGTTCGCCAAGGCCGCGGGCAACCAAGTCAGGACCAACGTGGTCCCCCTCGAGCTGCAACCCGGACCTCCAAGTGGAGACCGGCAGAGGCCACATTTGGTTGCTTGGTCCGCAAAATCTTTAACTTGATTAAGGTCAACCACCACCTGAACAATGTAGACCCCCAGAGGTGGGCTACACAACCTCGGATGGTCACAAGGATGGAGGAGGTGCTGTCCACAATGATCAAGCCGGCATTCCTTGATGGGGGTGTTGTGCGGCAGATTGTGGACAATGCCAAGTCCTGGGGCAAGACCACCTGCCAGATCCTCAAACGCCATTACGAGCTCCACCTAGATGCCTGCCGGAACGACATGGAATTGGCACTCCAGAACCACAATCTGGAATGGGAGGCTGCTTTCCAAGTGGCGGTTGGTTGGGCCAAGCGAAATTTTCCGCGCATACTACCAAACACAATTTCGGTGGTGGAGTGTGACATTTTGGACTTTTTGCAAGACCGTGCTGACCTGCTGCGCTCCGCTCCCAAACCTAAGCCTGGCCCCAAACCTGTTCCTAACCCTAACCCTAACCCTCTCACACCTGTCGCCGATAAGGGGCCCCAGGTTCCGGAGCCAGGGGGGGAGGTTGAGATTCAGAGCCAAAAATTAACGCTGTCCCCACGCCCACAGAGGAAGATCACGGTGGTGGCCAGTAAGCCCAGCCGCTTCCCTCCCAACCAGGACCGCCCAAGAGGGGTGTCTGCACATGGGGATCGGGCTTTGTCCCCTGACCCCACCCCTGACCCTGCCCCCAACCCTAACCCTGTCCCCAACCCTAACCCAAACCCTGACCCTAACCCTTTCCCCAATCCCAGTCCCTATTTACGTCCCACCAGGAACAGACCTTCCATACAGTAGCACAATATACACAATTAGGACAAATGAGTATTAGTTAATTCGAACCCATATATTTGATACCTACCTGGACACTTACCTCCAATTGGAACCATGCGTCTGGTCCTCGGACCACGCCCACCTAAAAAACTGAGTGAAAAAAGAATAAAAAATAAATAAAAAATGAATCAATAACAAAATAAAAAAGGAATTAAACAAAGGTCACCAAACATTCTCATTCACATAATTATAAATTTGCAAAACCCCAATACACATATATCATCCACCTACCTGTGCACCACTTACCTGCAGTTGGAACCTCAATTTTGGATCCTGGACCACGCCCACTTGAAAAAACAAAAAACAAGAAAAATATAACACCTTAAAAACAAAAAAACAAAATTAGTATGTTAACATGTTTCATACAATACCAGTAACGAATTGACTCTAATTGACCAGAATTAAATATTTTGTTTAAACCTAATGTGATGGCTAGTTTAACTATGAAAATAAATTGGAAAACGCAAATTTAAACTTAAACAATGTAACATTTCTAAAACGAAATTTCGAAAAACAAAAAAGATTTAGAAAACAAAAACGATTTAAAACTTCAACCAAGCTGAGGATATAAAAAGAATCCGCAAAGAAAAAAGTCTTTAGTGCGAAATTGGACTGCAAGCAAGACACATTGTTGCACCTCATAAAACAAAAAAATATATGTTATTTTCTTTTATTTCATGTGTGCCAGACCTGATGAAGGCTTACAATAGCTGAAACGTTGTCAGGGCACACATTGCATATTGGCCAAACTAAATCAAATTTGACACTTTATTAAAAACAACTTTATTGATTTTATTAAAAACAACTATATTAAAAAACGACTTTATTAAATATATAACAAAGGCAAATTCTGAATCCACAGCCATGGATCAGGGTTGGACGACGGTCCATTATGGCCGGCGCCGCCGCGTTGCCCGTCAGAACCGTGAGCTGGGGGCTGATTGGGGTCCTGGATGGATGGACCGTGCACCTACCTTCCCTCCCTCAAGGAGGGGGGTCTCTTACCACAAACCTAACCAGCCTGTGCCTCCTCCGGGTCCCTTCAGACCACCCGGCTCCGGATTCGATTCATATGCGACAGTGGTTCGCCAAGGCCGCGGGCAACCAAGTCAGGACCAACGTGGTCCCCCTCGAGCTGCAACCCGGACCTCCAAGTGGAGACCGGCAGAGGCCACATTTGGTTGCTTGGTCCGCAAAATCTTTAACTTGATTAAGGTCAACCACCACCTGAACAATGTAGACCCCCAGAGGTGGGCTACACAACCTCGGATGGTCACAAGGATGGAGGAGGTGCTGTCCACAATGATCAAGCCGGCATTCCTTGATGGGGGTGTTGTGCGGCAGATTGTGGACAATGCCAAGTCCTGGGGCAAGACCACCTGCCAGATCCTCAAACGCCATTACGAGCTCCACCTAGATGCCTGCCGGAACGACATGGAATTGGCACTCCAGAACCACAATCTGGAATGGGAGGCTGCTTTCCAAGTGGCGGTTGGTTGGGCCAAGCGAAATTTTCCGCGCATACTACCAAACACAATTTCGGTGGTGGAGTGTGACATTTTGGACTTTTTGCAAGACCGTGCTGACCTGCTGCGCTCCGCTCCCAAACCTAAGCCTGGCCCCAAACCTGTTCCTAACCCTAACCCTAACCCTCTCACACCTGTCGCCGATAAGGGGCCCCAGGTTCCGGAGCCAGGGGGGGAGGTTGAGATTCAGAGCCAAAAATTAACGCTGTCCCCACGCCCACAGAGGAAGATCACGGTGGTGGCCAGTAAGCCCAGCCGCTTCCCTCCCAACCAGGACCGCCCAAGAGGGGTGTCTGCACATGGGGATCGGGCTTTGTCCCCTGACCCCACCCCTGACCCTGCCCCCAACCCTAACCCTGTCCCCAACCCTAACCCAAACCCTGACCCTAACCCTTTCCCCAATCCCAGTCCCTATTTACGTCCCACCAGGAACAGACCTTCCATACAGTAGCACAATATACACAATTAGGACAAATGAGTATTAGTTAATTCGAACCCATATATTTGATACCTACCTGGACACTTACCTCCAATTGGAACCATGCGTCTGGTCCTCGGACCACGCCCACCTAAAAAACTGAGTGAAAAAAGAATAAAAAATAAATAAAAAATGAATCAATAACAAAATAAAAAAGGAATTAAACAAAGGTCACCAAACATTCTCATTCACATAATTATAAATTTGCAAAACCCCAATACACATATATCATCCACCTACCTGTGCACCACTTACCTGCAGTTGGAACCTCAATTTTGGATCCTGGACCACGCCCACTTGAAAAAACAAAAAACAAGAAAAATATAACACCTTAAAAACAAAAAAACAAAATTAGTATGTTAACATGTTTCATACAATACCAGTAACGAATTGACTCTAATTGACCAGAATTAAATATTTTGTTTAAACCTAATGTGATGGCTAGTTTAACTATGAAAATAAATTGGAAAACGCAAATTTAAACTTAAACAATGTAACATTTCTAAAACGAAATTTCGAAAAACAAAAAAGATTTAGAAAACAAAAACGATTTAAAACTTCAACCAAGCTGAGGATATAAAAAGAATCCGCAAAGAAAAAAGTCTTTAGTGCGAAATTGGACTGCAAGCAAGACACATTGTTGCACCTCATAAAACAAAAAAATATATGTTATTTTCTTTTATTTCATGTGTGCCAGACCTGATGAAGGCTTACAATAGCTGAAACGTTGTCAGGGCACACATTGCATATTGGCCAAACTAAATCAAATTTGACACTTTATTAAAAACAACTTTATTGATTTTATTAAAAACAACTATATTAAAAAACGACTTTATTAAATATATAACAAAGGCAAATTCTGAATCCACAGCCATGGATCAGGGTTGGACGACGGTCCATTATGGCCGGCGCCGCCGCGTTGCCCGTCAGAACCGTGAGCTGGGGGCTGATTGGGGTCCTGGATGGATGGACCGTGCACCTACCTTCCCTCCCTCAAGGAGGGGGGTCTCTTACCACAAACCTAACCAGCCTGTGCCTCCTCCGGGTCCCTTCAGACCACCCGGCTCCGGATTCGATTCATATGCGACAGTGGTTCGCCAAGGCCGCGGGCAACCAAGTCAGGACCAACGTGGTCCCCCTCGAGCTGCAACCCGGACCTCCAAGTGGAGACCGGCAGAGGCCACATTTGGTTGCTTGGTCCGCAAAATCTTTAACTTGATTAAGGTCAACCACCACCTGAACAATGTAGACCCCCAGAGGTGGGCTACACAACCTCGGATGGTCACAAGGATGGAGGAGGTGCTGTCCACAATGATCAAGCCGGCATTCCTTGATGGGGGTGTTGTGCGGCAGATTGTGGACAATGCCAAGTCCTGGGGCAAGACCACCTGCCAGATCCTCAAACGCCATTACGAGCTCCACCTAGATGCCTGCCGGAACGACATGGAATTGGCACTCCAGAACCACAATCTGGAATGGGAGGCTGCTTTCCAAGTGGCGGTTGGTTGGGCCAAGCGAAATTTTCCGCGCATACTACCAAACACAATTTCGGTGGTGGAGTGTGACATTTTGGACTTTTTGCAAGACCGTGCTGACCTGCTGCGCTCCGCTCCCAAACCTAAGCCTGGCCCCAAACCTGTTCCTAACCCTAACCCTAACCCTCTCACACCTGTCGCCGATAAGGGGCCCCAGGTTCCGGAGCCAGGGGGGGAGGTTGAGATTCAGAGCCAAAAATTAACGCTGTCCCCACGCCCACAGAGGAAGATCACGGTGGTGGCCAGTAAGCCCAGCCGCTTCCCTCCCAACCAGGACCGCCCAAGAGGGGTGTCTGCACATGGGGATCGGGCTTTGTCCCCTGACCCCACCCCTGACCCTGCCCCCAACCCTAACCCTGTCCCCAACCCTAACCCAAACCCTGACCCTAACCCTTTCCCCAATCCCAGTCCCTATTTACGTCCCACCAGGAACAGACCTTCCATACAGTAGCACAATATACACAATTAGGACAAATGAGTATTAGTTAATTCGAACCCATATATTTGATACCTACCTGGACACTTACCTCCAATTGGAACCATGCGTCTGGTCCTCGGACCACGCCCACCTAAAAAACTGAGTGAAAAAAGAATAAAAAATAAATAAAAAATGAATCAATAACAAAATAAAAAAGGAATTAAACAAAGGTCACCAAACATTCTCATTCACATAATTATAAATTTGCAAAACCCCAATACACATATATCATCCACCTACCTGTGCACCACTTACCTGCAGTTGGAACCTCAATTTTGGATCCTGGACCACGCCCACTTGAAAAAACAAAAAACAAGAAAAATATAACACCTTAAAAACAAAAAAACAAAATTAGTATGTTAACATGTTTCATACAATACCAGTAACGAATTGACTCTAATTGACCAGAATTAAATATTTTGTTTAAACCTAATGTGATGGCTAGTTTAACTATGAAAATAAATTGGAAAACGCAAATTTAAACTTAAACAATGTAACATTTCTAAAACGAAATTTCGAAAAACAAAAAAGATTTAGAAAACAAAAACGATTTAAAACTTCAACCAAGCTGAGGATATAAAAAGAATCCGCAAAGAAAAAAGTCTTTAGTGCGAAATTGGACTGCAAGCAAGACACATTGTTGCACCTCATAAAACAAAAAAATATATGTTATTTTCTTTTATTTCATGTGTGCCAGACCTGATGAAGGCTTACAATAGCTGAAACGTTGTCAGGGCACACATTGCATATTGGCCAAACTAAATCAAATTTGACACTTTATTAAAAACAACTTTATTGATTTTATTAAAAACAACTATATTAAAAAACGACTTTATTAAATATATAACAAAGGCAAATTCTGAATCCACAGCCATGGATCAGGGTTGGACGACGGTCCATTATGGCCGGCGCCGCCGCGTTGCCCGTCAGAACCGTGAGCTGGGGGCTGATTGGGGTCCTGGATGGATGGACCGTGCACCTACCTTCCCTCCCTCAAGGAGGGGGGTCTCTTACCACAAACCTAACCAGCCTGTGCCTCCTCCGGGTCCCTTCAGACCACCCGGCTCCGGATTCGATTCATATGCGACAGTGGTTCGCCAAGGCCGCGGGCAACCAAGTCAGGACCAACGTGGTCCCCCTCGAGCTGCAACCCGGACCTCCAAGTGGAGACCGGCAGAGGCCACATTTGGTTGCTTGGTCCGCAAAATCTTTAACTTGATTAAGGTCAACCACCACCTGAACAATGTAGACCCCCAGAGGTGGGCTACACAACCTCGGATGGTCACAAGGATGGAGGAGGTGCTGTCCACAATGATCAAGCCGGCATTCCTTGATGGGGGTGTTGTGCGGCAGATTGTGGACAATGCCAAGTCCTGGGGCAAGACCACCTGCCAGATCCTCAAACGCCATTACGAGCTCCACCTAGATGCCTGCCGGAACGACATGGAATTGGCACTCCAGAACCACAATCTGGAATGGGAGGCTGCTTTCCAAGTGGCGGTTGGTTGGGCCAAGCGAAATTTTCCGCGCATACTACCAAACACAATTTCGGTGGTGGAGTGTGACATTTTGGACTTTTTGCAAGACCGTGCTGACCTGCTGCGCTCCGCTCCCAAACCTAAGCCTGGCCCCAAACCTGTTCCTAACCCTAACCCTAACCCTCTCACACCTGTCGCCGATAAGGGGCCCCAGGTTCCGGAGCCAGGGGGGGAGGTTGAGATTCAGAGCCAAAAATTAACGCTGTCCCCACGCCCACAGAGGAAGATCACGGTGGTGGCCAGTAAGCCCAGCCGCTTCCCTCCCAACCAGGACCGCCCAAGAGGGGTGTCTGCACATGGGGATCGGGCTTTGTCCCCTGACCCCACCCCTGACCCTGCCCCCAACCCTAACCCTGTCCCCAACCCTAACCCAAACCCTGACCCTAACCCTTTCCCCAATCCCAGTCCCTATTTACGTCCCACCAGGAACAGACCTTCCATACAGTAGCACAATATACACAATTAGGACAAATGAGTATTAGTTAATTCGAACCCATATATTTGATACCTACCTGGACACTTACCTCCAATTGGAACCATGCGTCTGGTCCTCGGACCACGCCCACCTAAAAAACTGAGTGAAAAAAGAATAAAAAATAAATAAAAAATGAATCAATAACAAAATAAAAAAGGAATTAAACAAAGGTCACCAAACATTCTCATTCACATAATTATAAATTTGCAAAACCCCAATACACATATATCATCCACCTACCTGTGCACCACTTACCTGCAGTTGGAACCTCAATTTTGGATCCTGGACCACGCCCACTTGAAAAAACAAAAAACAAGAAAAATATAACACCTTAAAAACAAAAAAACAAAATTAGTATGTTAACATGTTTCATACAATACCAGTAACGAATTGACTCTAATTGACCAGAATTAAATATTTTGTTTAAACCTAATGTGATGGCTAGTTTAACTATGAAAATAAATTGGAAAACGCAAATTTAAACTTAAACAATGTAACATTTCTAAAACGAAATTTCGAAAAACAAAAAAGATTTAGAAAACAAAAACGATTTAAAACTTCAACCAAGCTGAGGATATAAAAAGAATCCGCAAAGAAAAAAGTCTTTAGTGCGAAATTGGACTGCAAGCAAGACACATTGTTGCACCTCATAAAACAAAAAAATATATGTTATTTTCTTTTATTTCATGTGTGCCAGACCTGATGAAGGCTTACAATAGCTGAAACGTTGTCAGGGCACACATTGCATATTGGCCAAACTAAATCAAATTTGACACTTTATTAAAAACAACTTTATTGATTTTATTAAAAACAACTATATTAAAAAACGACTTTATTAAATATATAACAAAGGCAAATTCTGAATCCACAGCCATGGATCAGGGTTGGACGACGGTCCATTATGGCCGGCGCCGCCGCGTTGCCCGTCAGAACCGTGAGCTGGGGGCTGATTGGGGTCCTGGATGGATGGACCGTGCACCTACCTTCCCTCCCTCAAGGAGGGGGGTCTCTTACCACAAACCTAACCCTAACCCTAACCCTAACCCTAACCCTAACCCTAACCCTAACCCTAACCCTAACCCTAACCCTAACCCTAACCCTAACCCTAACCCTAACTTTAACCTTGACCCCTAGCCCTTACCCTAACCTAGCCCTGACCCCTGACCCTAAACTTAACCCTAACCTTAACCTTGACCCCTAGCCCTGACCCTAACCTTAACCTGGTTCTCTGAGGTTAACAGTTAATTGAATATAGGGACATAATATTACAACGAGATTAAGGCAAAGGGTATAGGCATAATGAGAGAAAAGGACCCTAAGGGGAAGCTTGACCCCTGACCCTAACCCTAACCTTAATTTCTGAGGATAACGGTTAATTGAATATAGGAACAAAATATTAAATCAAGATTAAGGCACAGGGAATGGGCATAATGTAATCCGAGGTGGTTCTCCCACTGTTTTATCTCATTTTTCACAAGCTTTTTTTCCCATCTTGCTGGCCGAAGACCTGGGTAGCGCCTCAGCTACTCGGGGGAGGTTCTGGCTGAGGTGCACTCTCACTTCGCCGTCCTTCGTACACCATCCGGATTTTATGGGGCCTGGTACGGCGGGGTTTACTGCGGAGACATGCGCTGGCCCGTGCCATCCGTTGCCTTCTATTTAAACCGACGGGGTCGGCGGACCCTAAGGGGAAGGTGTAACGAGACAAACTCAAAAGACCTAACCCTAACCCTAACCCTAACCCTAACCCTAACCCTAACCCTAACCCTAACCCTAACCATTTTGGACTTTCTGGAAGACCTGCTGCGCTCCGCTCCCAAACCTAAGCCTAGCCCCAACCCTATTCCTAACCCTAACCCTAACCCTAACCCTAACCCTAACCCTAACCCTAACCCTAACCCTAACCCTCTCACACCTGTCGCCAACAAGAGGCCCCAGGATCCGGAGCCAGGGGAGGAAGCTAAGATTCTGAGCCGAAACTTAACGCTGTCTCCACGCCCACAGAGGAAGATCACGGTGGTGGCCAGTACGCCCAGCCGCTTCCCTCCCAACCAGGACCGCCCAAGAGGGGTGTCTGCACATGGGAATCGGGCTTTGTCCCCTGACCCCACCCCTGTCCCCAATCCTAACCCCACCCCCAACCCGAACCCTGCCCCCAACCCTAACCCCAACCCTAACCCCAACCCTTTCCCCAATCCCAGTCCCTATTTACGTCCCACCAGGAACAAAACTTCCATGCAGTAGCACAATATACACAATTAGGACAAATAAGTATTAGTTAATTCGAACCCAGGTATTTGATACCTACCTGGACACTTACCTCCAATTGGAACCACGCGTCTCGTCCCCGGACCACGCCAACCTAAAGAACTGAGTGAAAAAAGAATAATAATAAAAAAAGAATCAATAAAAAAATAAAAAAGGAATTAAACAAAAGTCACCAAACATTCTCGTTCACATAATTACAAATTTGCAAAGCCCCAATATACATATATCATCCACCTACCTATGCACTACTTACCTGCAGTTGGAACCTCAATTTTGGATCCTGGACCACGCCCACTAGAAAAAACAAAAAACAAAAAATATAACACCTTAAAAACAAAAAAACAAAATTAGTATGTTAACATGATTTATACAATACCAGTATCAAATTGATTCAAATTGACCAAAATTAAAGATTTTGTTTAAACCTAATGTGATGGCTAATTTAAATGTGAAAATTAATTGGAAAACGCAAATTTAAACTTAAACAATGTAACATTTCTAAAACGAAATTTCAAAAAACAAAAAAGATTTAGAAAACAAAAAGGATTTAAAACTTCAACCAAGCTGAGGCTATAAAAAGAATCCGCAAAGAAAAAAGTCTTTAGTGCGAAATTGGACTGCAAGCAAGACACATTGTTGCACCTCATAAAACAAAAAAATATACATTCTTTTCTTTTATTACATGTGTGCCAGACCTGATGAAGGCTTAAGATAGCTGAAACGTTGTCAGGGCACACATTGCATATTGGCCAAACTAAATCAAATTTGATACTTTATTAAAAACAATTTTATTGAATTTATTATAAACAACTTTATTAAATATATAACAAAGGCAAATTCTGAATCCACAGCCATGGATCAGGGTTGGACGACGGTCCACTATGGCCGGCGCCGCCGCGTTGCCCATCAGAACCGTGAGCTGGGGGCTGATTGGGGTCCCGGATGGATGGACCGTGCACTTACCTTCCCTCCCTTTAGGAGGGGAGTCTCTTTCCACAAACCTAACCCTAACCCTAACCCTAACCCTAACCCTAACCCTAACCCTAACCCTAACCCTAACCCTAACAATACATTCAAATTTTGATAATAAATAGACTAAAAGACAACAATGTCGGAGTGGACGGTGGTTAGTCGTGGTCGGAGGGGACAACGTCTACCGCCCAATTTTTTGGACAGGGAGGGTAGGGGATCCTGGGACCGGGAGGTCCGTGCACCTCCTCGCTCCTTTTGGAGTGGGTCTCAAAACCCAAACCCTAACCCTAACCCTAACCCTAACCCTAACCCTAACCCTAACCCTAACCCTAACCCTAACCCTAACCCTAACCCAAATTTACAAGTCAAAAATGTGCAAGTCAAAAATTTGAAAATACTTACCGTAAATAAAACAAAAATATGCAAGTCAAAAATATGAAAATAAATACTTACCGTGATACTTACCTGTGCCGGAGATCGCAAATTTACGCCCAGTTGGTGCCTGCAAATAAAACAAAAATTTACCACACTAAATCAAGTTAAAGAAAATCATTTTCGCAAATAAAACACAGTTTGTTATAAAAAGCCCATTTGTTGCAAGATGCTCTCAGTCTCGATGCGGCCATGGAGGAGGAAGCAGCTCCCCATGCAATTAAACTAACCTAAATTTAGAAGTAATTCCTGTGTGCCAGACCTGAGGAAGGCTAAAATAAGCCGAAACGTTGTCGATGGTCACACAGATGGAACGCAAAATGACGCCGTTGAAAATTAATTGGAAGTAGATAAATGATTTACCCAGCCTCTACCCAGATAGGAGAGCGCATGGATGCCGCACAGAGCAATGGCTCTCGCTCCACCCAAAATGCGGGGAGACGATCAATTAAGTGCGAGGTACGATTAGGGTTGAACGCAAACGTAGCTGTCAATCACACATGCCACATCGAGACTCATTATTAATTATATAACAAAGGCGACCGCACATGGGAAGTACAATTAAGCACAAACATGCAATAAAGCACGAACACGTGTTCAAGGTCAAATCAGATCTTTATTAAGCCCTAGTGTGTCCTGGCCAGTATAACTGGTGCAGCCGCAGCGGGCAGGGAGTTCGGGAGCTTCGTGGGGTGCGGCTCAGGATGGTAGGACCGTGCCTTTGTTCCTCTCCTTGGGGGGAGGGACTCCATACATAATCCTAACTCGCCTGTGCCACCTCCTCTGCCGTCCTCACGTGTCCAGCTTTCTTTGTGCTCCTGCCTCGTTTGTGTGCTGTTCCCTGTACTGGTCCTGCCCTAACCCCAATCCTACCCTATCCCTAATCCTGATCCTAACCCTAACCCTAACCCTAACCCTAACCCTAACCTGTCCCCATTTCCCAACAAAGACAAAACCGTCAACCTGCAAGGCAAAATTCGAACACAAATAAGTCAAAAAATTGAACATAAAAATTTACAAGTCAAAAATGTGCAAGTCAAAAATTTGAAAATACTTACCGTAAATAAAACAAAAATATGCAAGTCAAAAATATGAAAATAAATACTTACCGTGATACTTACCTGTGCCGGAGATCGCAAATTTACGCCCAGTTGGTGCCTGCAAATAAAACAAAAATTTACCACACTAAATCAAGTTAAAGAAAATCATTTTCGCAAATAAAACACAGTTTGTTATAAAAAGCCCATTTGTTGCAAGATGCTCTCAGTCTCGATGCGGCCATGGAGGAGGAAGCAGCTCCCCATGCAATTAAACTAACCTAAATTTAGAAGTAATTCCTGTGTGCCAGACCTGAGGAAGGCTAAAATAAGCCGAAACGTTGTCGATGGTCACACAGATGGAACGCAAAATGACGCCGTTGAAAATTAATTGGAAGTAGATAAATGATTTACCCAGCCTCTACCCAGATAGGAGAGCGCATGGATGCCGCACAGAGCAATGGCTCTCGCTCCACCCAAAATGCGGGGAGACGATCAATTAAGTGCGAGGTACGATTAGGGTTGAACGCAAACGTAGCTGTCAATCACACATGCCACATCGAGACTCATTATTAATTATATAACAAAGGCGACCGCACATGGGAAGTACAATTAAGCACAAACATGCAATAAAGCACGAACACGTGTTCAAGGTCAAATCAGATCTTTATTAAGCCCTAGTGTGTCCTGGCCAGTATGACTGGTGCAGCCGCAGCGGGCAGGGAGTTCGGGAGCTTCGTGGGGTGCGGCTCAGGATGGTAGGACCGTGCCTTTGTTCCTCTCCTTGGGGGGAGGGACTCCATACATAATCCTAACTCGCCTGTGCCACCTCCTCTGCCGTCCTCACGTGTCCAGCTTTCTTTGTGCTCCTGCCTCGTTTGTGTGCTGTTCCCTGTACTGGTCCTGCCCTAACCCCAATCCTACCCTATCCCTAATCCTGATCCTAACCCTAACCCTAACCCTAACCCTAACCCTAACCTGTCCCCATTTCCCAACAAAGACAAAACCGTCAACCTGCAAGGCAAAATTCGAACACAAATAAGTCAAAAAATTGAACATAAAAATTTACAAGTCAAAAATGTGCAAGTCAAAAATTTGAAAATACTTACCGTAAATAAAACAAAAATATGCAAGTCAAAAATATGAAAATAAATACTTACCGTGATACTTACCTGTGCCGGAGATCGCAAATTTACGCCCAGTTGGTGCCTGCAAATAAAACAAAAATTTACCACACTAAATCAAGTTAAAGAAAATCATTTTCGCAAATAAAACACAGTTTGTTATAAAAAGCCCATTTGTTGCAAGATGCTCTCAGTCTCGATGCGGCCATGGAGGAGGAAGCAGCTCCCCATGCAATTAAACTAACCTAAATTTAGAAGTAATTCCTGTGTGCCAGACCTGAGGAAGGCTAAAATAAGCCGAAACGTTGTCGATGGTCACACAGATGGAACGCAAAATGACGCCGTTGAAAATTAATTGGAAGTAGATAAATGATTTACCCAGCCTCTACCCAGATAGGAGAGCGCATGGATGCCGCACAGAGCAATGGCTCTCGCTCCACCCAAAATGCGGGGAGACGATCAATTAAGTGCGAGGTACGATTAGGGTTGAACGCAAACGTAGCTGTCAATCACACATGCCACATCGAGACTCATTATTAATTATATAACAAAGGCGACCGCACATGGGAAGTACAATTAAGCACAAACATGCAATAAAGCACGAACACGTGTTCAAGGTCAAATCAGATCTTTATTAAGCCCTAGTGTGTCCTGGCCAGTATGACTGGTGCAGCCGCAGCGGGCAGGGAGTTCGGGAGCTTCGTGGGGTGCGGCTCAGGATGGTAGGACCGTGCCTTTGTTCCTCTCCTTGGGGGGAGGGACTCCATACATAATCCTAACTCGCCTGTGCCACCTCCTCTGCCGTCCTCACGTGTCCAGCTTTCTTTGTGCTCCTGCCTCGTTTGTGTGCTGTTCCCTGTACTGGTCCTGCCCTAACCCCAATCCTACCCTATCCCTAATCCTGATCCTAACCCTAACCCTAACCCTAACCCTAACCCTAACCTGTCCCCATTTCCCAACAAAGACAAAACCGTCAACCTGCAAGGCAAAATTCGAACACAAATAAGTCAAAAAATTGAACATAAAAATTTACAAGTCAAAAATGTGCAAGTCAAAAATTTGAAAATACTTACCGTAAATAAAACAAAAATATGCAAGTCAAAAATATGAAAATAAATACTTACCGTGATACTTACCTGTGCCGGAGATCGCAAATTTACGCCCAGTTGGTGCCTGCAAATAAAACAAAAATTTACCACACTAAATCAAGTTAAAGAAAATCATTTTCGCAAATAAAACACAGTTTGTTATAAAAAGCCCATTTGTTGCAAGATGCTCTCAGTCTCGATGCGGCCATGGAGGAGGAAGCAGCTCCCCATGCAATTAAACTAACCTAAATTTAGAAGTAATTCCTGTGTGCCAGACCTGAGGAAGGCTAAAATAAGCCGAAACGTTGTCGATGGTCACACAGATGGAACGCAAAATGACGCCGTTGAAAATTAATTGGAAGTAGATAAATGATTTACCCAGCCTCTACCCAGATAGGAGAGCGCATGGATGCCGCACAGAGCAATGGCTCTCGCTCCACCCAAAATGCGGGGAGACGATCAATTAAGTGCGAGGTACGATTAGGGTTGAACGCAAACGTAGCTGTCAATCACACATGCCACATCGAGACTCATTATTAATTATATAACAAAGGCGACCGCACATGGGAAGTACAATTAAGCACAAACATGCAATAAAGCACGAACACGTGTTCAAGGTCAAATCAGATCTTTATTAAGCCCTAGTGTGTCCTGGCCAGTATGACTGGTGCAGCCGCAGCGGGCAGGGAGTTCGGGAGCTTCGTGGGGTGCGGCTCAGGATGGTAGGACCGTGCCTTTGTTCCTCTCCTTGGGGGGAGGGACTCCATACATAATCCTAACTCGCCTGTGCCACCTCCTCTGCCGTCCTCACGTGTCCAGCTTTCTTTGTGCTCCTGCCTCGTTTGTGTGCTGTTCCCTGTACTGGTCCTGCCCTAACCCCAATCCTACCCTATCCCTAATCCTGATCCTAACCCTAACCCTAACCCTAACCCTAACCCTAACCTGTCCCCATTTCCCAACAAAGACAAAACCGTCAACCTGCAAGGCAAAATTCGAACACAAATAAGTCAAAAAATTGAACATAAAAATTTACAAGTCAAAAATGTGCAAGTCAAAAATTTGAAAATACTTACCGTAAATAAAACAAAAATATGCAAGTCAAAAATATGAAAATAAATACTTACCGTGATACTTACCTGTGCCGGAGATCGCAAATTTACGCCCAGTTGGTGCCTGCAAATAAAACAAAAATTTACCACACTAAATCAAGTTAAAGAAAATCATTTTCGCAAATAAAACACAGTTTGTTATAAAAAGCCCATTTGTTGCAAGATGCTCTCAGTCTCGATGCGGCCATGGAGGAGGAAGCAGCTCCCCATGCAATTAAACTAACCTAAATTTAGAAGTAATTCCTGTGTGCCAGACCTGAGGAAGGCTAAAATAAGCCGAAACGTTGTCGATGGTCACACAGATGGAACGCAAAATGACGCCGTTGAAAATTAATTGGAAGTAGATAAATGATTTACCCAGCCTCTACCCAGATAGGAGAGCGCATGGATGCCGCACAGAGCAATGGCTCTCGCTCCACCCAAAATGCGGGGAGACGATCAATTAAGTGCGAGGTACGATTAGGGTTGAACGCAAACGTAGCTGTCAATCACACATGCCACATCGAGACTCATTATTAATTATATAACAAAGGCGACCGCACATGGGAAGTACAATTAAGCACAAACATGCAATAAAGCACGAACACGTGTTCAAGGTCAAATCAGATCTTTATTAAGCCCTAGTGTGTCCTGGCCAGTATGACTGGTGCAGCCGCAGCGGGCAGGGAGTTCGGGAGCTTCGTGGGGTGCGGCTCAGGATGGTAGGACCGTGCCTTTGTTCCTCTCCTTGGGGGGAGGGACTCCATACATAATCCTAACTCGCCTGTGCCACCTCCTCTGCCGTCCTCACGTGTCCAGCTTTCTTTGTGCTCCTGCCTCGTTTGTGTGCTGTTCCCTGTACTGGTCCTGCCCTAACCCCAATCCTACCCTATCCCTAATCCTGATCCTAACCCTAACCCTAACCCTAACCCTAACCCTAACCTGTCCCCATTTCCCAACAAAGACAAAACCGTCAACCTGCAAGGCAAAATTCGAACACAAATAAGTCAAAAAATTGAACATAAAAATTTACAAGTCAAAAATGTGCAAGTCAAAAATTTGAAAATACTTACCGTAAATAAAACAAAAATATGCAAGTCAAAAATATGAAAATAAATACTTACCGTGATACTTACCTGTGCCGGAGATCGCAAATTTACGCCCAGTTGGTGCCTGCAAATAAAACAAAAATTTACCACACTAAATCAAGTTAAAGAAAATCATTTTCGCAAATAAAACACAGTTTGTTATAAAAAGCCCATTTGTTGCAAGATGCTCTCAGTCTCGATGCGGCCATGGAGGAGGAAGCAGCTCCCCATGCAATTAAACTAACCTAAATTTAGAAGTAATTCCTGTGTGCCAGACCTGAGGAAGGCTAAAATAAGCCGAAACGTTGTCGATGGTCACACAGATGGAACGCAAAATGACGCCGTTGAAAATTAATTGGAAGTAGATAAATGATTTACCCAGCCTCTACCCAGATAGGAGAGCGCATGGATGCCGCACAGAGCAATGGCTCTCGCTCCACCCAAAATGCGGGGAGACGATCAATTAAGTGCGAGGTACGATTAGGGTTGAACGCAAACGTAGCTGTCAATCACACATGCCACATCGAGACTCATTATTAATTATATAACAAAGGCGACCGCACATGGGAAGTACAATTAAGCACAAACATGCAATAAAGCACGAACACGTGTTCAAGGTCAAATCAGATCTTTATTAAGCCCTAGTGTGTCCTGGCCAGTATGACTGGTGCAGCCGCAGCGGGCAGGGAGTTCGGGAGCTTCGTGGGGTGCGGCTCAGGATGGTAGGACCGTGCCTTTGTTCCTCTCCTTGGGGGGAGGGACTCCATACATAATCCTAACTCGCCTGTGCCACCTCCTCTGCCGTCCTCACGTGTCCAGCTTTCTTTGTGCTCCTGCCTCGTTTGTGTGCTGTTCCCTGTACTGGTCCTGCCCTAACCCCAATCCTACCCTATCCCTAATCCTGATCCTAACCCTAACCCTAACCCTAACCCTAACCCTAACCTGTCCCCATTTCCCAACAAAGACAAAACCGTCAACCTGCAAGGCAAAATTCGAACACAAATAAGTCAAAAAATTGAACATAAAAATTTACAAGTCAAAAATGTGCAAGTCAAAAATTTGAAAATACTTACCGTAAATAAAACAAAAATATGCAAGTCAAAAATATGAAAATAAATACTTACCGTGATACTTACCTGTGCCGGAGATCGCAAATTTACGCCCAGTTGGTGCCTGCAAATAAAACAAAAATTTACCACACTAAATCAAGTTAAAGAAAATCATTTTCGCAAATAAAACACAGTTTGTTATAAAAAGCCCATTTGTTGCAAGATGCTCTCAGTCTCGATGCGGCCATGGAGGAGGAAGCAGCTCCCCATGCAATTAAACTAACCTAAATTTAGAAGTAATTCCTGTGTGCCAGACCTGAGGAAGGCTAAAATAAGCCGAAACGTTGTCGATGGTCACACAGATGGAACGCAAAATGACGCCGTTGAAAATTAATTGGAAGTAGATAAATGATTTACCCAGCCTCTACCCAGATAGGAGAGCGCATGGATGCCGCACAGAGCAATGGCTCTCGCTCCACCCAAAATGCGGGGAGACGATCAATTAAGTGCGAGGTACGATTAGGGTTGAACGCAAACGTAGCTGTCAATCACACATGCCACATCGAGACTCATTATTAATTATATAACAAAGGCGACCGCACATGGGAAGTACAATTAAGCACAAACATGCAATAAAGCACGAACACGTGTTCAAGGTCAAATCAGATCTTTATTAAGCCCTAGTGTGTCCTGGCCAGTATGACTGGTGCAGCCGCAGCGGGCAGGGAGTTCGGGAGCTTCGTGGGGTGCGGCTCAGGATGGTAGGACCGTGCCTTTGTTCCTCTCCTTGGGGGGAGGGACTCCATACATAATCCTAACTCGCCTGTGCCACCTCCTCTGCCGTCCTCACGTGTCCAGCTTTCTTTGTGCTCCTGCCTCGTTTGTGTGCTGTTCCCTGTACTGGTCCTGCCCTAACCCCAATCCTACCCTATCCCTAATCCTGATCCTAACCCTAACCCTAACCCTAACCCTAACCCTAACCTGTCCCCATTTCCCAACAAAGACAAAACCGTCAACCTGCAAGGCAAAATTCGAACACAAATAAGTCAAAAAATTGAACATAAAAATTTACAAGTCAAAAATGTGCAAGTCAAAAATTTGAAAATACTTACCGTAAATAAAACAAAAATATGCAAGTCAAAAATATGAAAATAAATACTTACCGTGATACTTACCTGTGCCGGAGATCGCAAATTTACGCCCAGTTGGTGCCTGCAAATAAAACAAAAATTTACCACACTAAATCAAGTTAAAGAAAATCATTTTCGCAAATAAAACACAGTTTGTTATAAAAAGCCCATTTGTTGCAAGATGCTCTCAGTCTCGATGCGGCCATGGAGGAGGAAGCAGCTCCCCATGCAATTAAACTAACCTAAATTTAGAAGTAATTCCTGTGTGCCAGACCTGAGGAAGGCTAAAATAAGCCGAAACGTTGTCGATGGTCACACAGATGGAACGCAAAATGACGCCGTTGAAAATTAATTGGAAGTAGATAAATGATTTACCCAGCCTCTACCCAGATAGGAGAGCGCATGGATGCCGCACAGAGCAATGGCTCTCGCTCCACCCAAAATGCGGGGAGACGATCAATTAAGTGCGAGGTACGATTAGGGTTGAACGCAAACGTAGCTGTCAATCACACATGCCACATCGAGACTCATTATTAATTATATAACAAAGGCGACCGCACATGGGAAGTACAATTAAGCACAAACATGCAATAAAGCACGAACACGTGTTCAAGGTCAAATCAGATCTTTATTAAGCCCTAGTGTGTCCTGGCCAGTATGACTGGTGCAGCCGCAGCGGGCAGGGAGTTCGGGAGCTTCGTGGGGTGCGGCTCAGGATGGTAGGACCGTGCCTTTGTTCCTCTCCTTGGGGGGAGGGACTCCATACATAATCCTAACTCGCCTGTGCCACCTCCTCTGCCGTCCTCACGTGTCCAGCTTTCTTTGTGCTCCTGCCTCGTTTGTGTGCTGTTCCCTGTACTGGTCCTGCCCTAACCCCAATCCTACCCTATCCCTAATCCTGATCCTAACCCTAACCCTAACCCTAACCCTAACCTGTCCCCATTTCCCAACAAAGACAAAACCGTCAACCTGCAAGGCAAAATTCGAACACAAATAAGTCAAAAAATTGAACATAAAAATTTACAAGTCAAAAATGTGCAAGTCAAAAATTTGAAAATACTTACCGTAAATAAAACAAAAATATGCAAGTCAAAAATATGAAAATAAATACTTACCGTGATACTTACCTGTGCCGGAGATCGCAAATTTACGCCCAGTTGGTGCCTGCAAATAAAACAAAAATTTACCACACTAAATCAAGTTAAAGAAAATCATTTTCGCAAATAAAACACAGTTTGTTATAAAAAGCCCATTTGTTGCAAGATGCTCTCAGTCTCGATGCGGCCATGGAGGAGGAAGCAGCTCCCCATGCAATTAAACTAACCTAAATTTAGAAGTAATTCCTGTGTGCCAGACCTGAGGAAGGCTAAAATAAGCCGAAACGTTGTCGATGGTCACACAGATGGAACGCAAAATGACGCCGTTGAAAATTAATTGGAAGTAGATAAATGATTTACCCAGCCTCTACCCAGATAGGAGAGCGCATGGATGCCGCACAGAGCAATGGCTCTCGCTCCACCCAAAATGCGGGGAGACGATCAATTAAGTGCGAGGTACGATTAGGGTTGAACGCAAACGTAGCTGTCAATCACACATGCCACATCGAGACTCATTATTAATTATATAACAAAGGCGACCGCACATGGGAAGTACAATTAAGCACAAACATGCAATAAAGCACGAACACGTGTTCAAGGTCAAATCAGATCTTTATTAAGCCCTAGTGTGTCCTGGCCAGTATGACTGGTGCAGCCGCAGCGGGCAGGGAGTTCGGGAGCTTCGTGGGGTGCGGCTCAGGATGGTAGGACCGTGCCTTTGTTCCTCTCCTTGGGGGGAGGGACTCCATACATAATCCTAACTCGCCTGTGCCACCTCCTCTGCCGTCCTCACGTGTCCAGCTTTCTTTGTGCTCCTGCCTCGTTTGTGTGCTGTTCCCTGTACTGGTCCTGCCCTAACCCCAATCCTACCCTATCCCTAATCCTGATCCTAACCCTAACCCTAACCCTAACCCTAACCCTAACCTGTCCCCATTTCCCAACAAAGACAAAACCGTCAACCTGCAAGGCAAAATTCGAACACAAATAAGTCAAAAAATTGAACATAAAAATTTACAAGTCAAAAATGTGCAAGTCAAAAATTTGAAAATACTTACCGTAAATAAAACAAAAATATGCAAGTCAAAAATATGAAAATAAATACTTACCGTGATACTTACCTGTGCCGGAGATCGCAAATTTACGCCCAGTTGGTGCCTGCAAATAAAACAAAAATTTACCACACTAAATCAAGTTAAAGAAAATCATTTTCGCAAATAAAACACAGTTTGTTATAAAAAGCCCATTTGTTGCAAGATGCTCTCAGTCTCGATGCGGCCATGGAGGAGGAAGCAGCTCCCCATGCAATTAAACTAACCTAAATTTAGAAGTAATTCCTGTGTGCCAGACCTGAGGAAGGCTAAAATAAGCCGAAACGTTGTCGATGGTCACACAGATGGAACGCAAAATGACGCCGTTGAAAATTAATTGGAAGTAGATAAATGATTTACCCAGCCTCTACCCAGATAGGAGAGCGCATGGATGCCGCACAGAGCAATGGCTCTCGCTCCACCCAAAATGCGGGGAGACGATCAATTAAGTGCGAGGTACGATTAGGGTTGAACGCAAACGTAGCTGTCAATCACACATGCCACATCGAGACTCATTATTAATTATATAACAAAGGCGACCGCACATGGGAAGTACAATTAAGCACAAACATGCAATAAAGCACGAACACGTGTTCAAGGTCAAATCAGATCTTTATTAAGCCCTAGTGTGTCCTGGCCAGTATGACTGGTGCAGCCGCAGCGGGCAGGGAGTTCGGGAGCTTCGTGGGGTGCGGCTCAGGATGGTAGGACCGTGCCTTTGTTCCTCTCCTTGGGGGGAGGGACTCCATACATAATCCTAACTCGCCTGTGCCACCTCCTCTGCCGTCCTCACGTGTCCAGCTTTCTTTGTGCTCCTGCCTCGTTTGTGTGCTGTTCCCTGTACTGGTCCTGCCCTAACCCCAATCCTACCCTATCCCTAATCCTGATCCTAACCCTAACCCTAACCCTAACCCTAACCCTAACCTGTCCCCATTTCCCAACAAAGACAAAACCGTCAACCTGCAAGGCAAAATTCGAACACAAATAAGTCAAAAAATTGAACATAAAAATTTACAAGTCAAAAATGTGCAAGTCAAAAATTTGAAAATACTTACCGTAAATAAAACAAAAATATGCAAGTCAAAAATATGAAAATAAATACTTACCGTGATACTTACCTGTGCCGGAGATCGCAAATTTACGCCCAGTTGGTGCCTGCAAATAAAACAAAAATTTACCACACTAAATCAAGTTAAAGAAAATCATTTTCGCAAATAAAACACAGTTTGTTATAAAAAGCCCATTTGTTGCAAGATGCTCTCAGTCTCGATGCGGCCATGGAGGAGGAAGCAGCTCCCCATGCAATTAAACTAACCTAAATTTAGAAGTAATTCCTGTGTGCCAGACCTGAGGAAGGCTAAAATAAGCCGAAACGTTGTCGATGGTCACACAGATGGAACGCAAAATGACGCCGTTGAAAATTAATTGGAAGTAGATAAATGATTTACCCAGCCTCTACCCAGATAGGAGAGCGCATGGATGCCGCACAGAGCAATGGCTCTCGCTCCACCCAAAATGCGGGGAGACGATCAATTAAGTGCGAGGTACGATTAGGGTTGAACGCAAACGTAGCTGTCAATCACACATGCCACATCGAGACTCATTATTAATTATATAACAAAGGCGACCGCACATGGGAAGTACAATTAAGCACAAACATGCAATAAAGCACGAACACGTGTTCAAGGTCAAATCAGATCTTTATTAAGCCCTAGTGTGTCCTGGCCAGTATGACTGGTGCAGCCGCAGCGGGCAGGGAGTTCGGGAGCTTCGTGGGGTGCGGCTCAGGATGGTAGGACCGTGCCTTTGTTCCTCTCCTTGGGGGGAGGGACTCCATACATAACCCTAACCCTAACCCTAACCCTAACCCTAACCCTAACCCTAACCCTAACCCTAACCCCAATCCCACCATAACCCCTAACCCTAACCCTAACCCTAACCCTAACCCTAACCTGTCCCCATTTCCCAATAAGACAAAAACGTCAACCTGCAATAAAAATTAAACAAGACAAAAACGTCAACTTGCAATAAAAAATAAACAAGTCAAAAATATGAAAAACTGTATAAATCACAAATACAAATATACTTACCCAAAACCAATACTTACCATGTACTTAAATAAGACAAAACCGTCAACCTGCAATAAAAAATAAACAAGTCAAAAATATGAAGAACTGTACAAATCAAAAATATGAAAACAAATACTTACCCAAAACCAATACTTACCATGTACTTAAACAAGACAAAAACGTCAACCTGCAATAAAAAATAAACAAGTCAAAAATATGAAACTGTACAAATCAAAAATATGAAAACACATGTTAAAATATACTTACCCAAAAACAAATACTATGTACTTACCTGGAATATACTTACCTGTGCCGGAAATCGCATCCACGCCCAATTTGTGCCTGTAGATAAAATAAAAAAATATATTAAACTAAAATAAGTGAAGGAAAAATGTTTCCGAAAATCATGCGCAAGTCGCTATATAAGGCCAAAAGGAAGCAGTAACCCTCAGTCTCGATGCGGCAATGGAGGAGAAAGCAGCTCCCCATGCAATCAAATTAAACCAAATTTAGGGAACTTACCTGTGTGCCAGACCTGAAGAAGGCACAAAATGCTGCCGAAACGTCGTCGACATCACACAGAAGGAGCGCAAAATGACGCCAGTAGAAGCTAATCTGAGATTTATAGATACCCACGCCCTACCCAAATAGGAGGGCGCATGGATGCCGCACATCTCGCTCCACCCAAAATGCGGGGAGTCAAACAAGGGAGTGCGAGGTACTTTAGAGATTGAGCGCAGACGAAGCTGCCAATCTCTCTGGCCAATTCGAGACTCATTATTATATAAATAACAAAGGCGACCGGATGGGAAAAGTATAAAAAATCAAACAATAAGCACAAACAAGTGTCCATGATCAATCATTTTATTAAAAACCAATCTGGCCAGCATGGCTGGCGCGGCCACAGCGGGCAGGATGCTCGGGTGCTGGTTCGTGGGGTGGGTGCCGGGACGGTAGGACCGTGCCTTTGTCTCTCTCCTTCGGGGGAGGGACTCCTACCACAACCCTAACCCTAACCCTAACCCTAACCCTAACCCTAACCCTAACCCTAACCCTAACCCTAACCCTAACCCTAACCCTCATCATCATTATTATTATATAACAAAGGCGACCGCATAAGGAAAGTACAATCAAACACAAGCACAATAAAGCACAAACACGTGTTCAAGATCAAACAAGATCTTTATTAAGCCCAAATGTGTCCTGGCCAGTATGACTGGTGCAGCCACAGCAGGCAGGAAGTTCGGGAGCTTCGTGGGGTGCGGTCCGGGATGGTAGGACCGTGCCTTTGTTCCTCTCCTTCGGGGGAGGAACTCTTTACCTCATCCTAACTCGCCTGTGCCACCTCCTTTGCCGCCCCCGCGTTTCCAGCTTTCTTTGTGCTCCTGCCTCGTTTGTGTGCTGTTCCCTATACTGGTCCTACCCCAGCCCCAATCCTACCCTATCCCTAATCCTAATCCAAACCCTAACCCTAACCCTAATCCTAACCCATACCCTAACCCTAGCCCCATTTCCAACTAAGACAAACTCGTCAATCTGCAATTTAAAAACAAACAAGTCAAAAATTTGAACAGGAAATACAAAAATATACAAAACAAAAAAATGTACAAGTCAAAAATTTGAACGTAATCACAAATTTGAACGTAAACAATTGCAAAAAAGCATTCAAGATCGAAAAGAAGTTAAAAGTTAATATTTACTGTAATTAAAAAACAATAATACTTACCCGAAACAAAGAAAATGTAATTAAAAAACAATAATACTTACCCAAAACAAGGAAAATGTAATTAAAAAACAATAATACTTACCCAAAACAAAGAAAATGTAATTAAAATACAATAATACTTACCTAAAACAAAGAAATTGTACTTACCTATGCTGGAGATCGCAATTCCACGCCCAATGGTGCCTGCAAATAAAACAAAAATGTATTACGCTAAATTAAGTGAAAGAAAAATATTTTCCTAAAATAAAAGCAACTCGCTATAAAAGGACCATTTGGAGCAGAAAGCTCTCAGTCTCGATGCGGCCATGGAGGAGGAAGCAGCTCCCCATGCAATTAAACTAAACTAAATTTAGGGACAATTCCTGTGTGCCAGACCTGAGGAAGGCACAAAAGATGCCGAAACGTTGTCGATGGTCACACAGATGTACAAAGTAGCGCAAAATGACGCCAGTAGAACCCAATTGGAAGCAGATAATAATTTACCCACCTCTACCCAAATAGGAGAGTGATGGATGCCGCACAGAGCAATGGCTCTCGCTCCACCCAAAATGCGGGGAGTCGATGAATTAGGTGCGAGGTACGAATTTGGTTGAACGCAAAAGTAGCTGTCAATCATTCATGCCAATTCGAGACTCATCATCATTATTATTATATAACAAAGGCGACCGCATAAGGAAAGTACAATCAAACACAAGCACAATAAAGCACAAACACGTGTTCAAGATCAAACAAGATCTTTATTAAGCCCAAATGTGTCCTGGCCAGTATGACTGGTGCAGCCACAGCAGGCAGGAAGTTCGGGAGCTTCGTGGGGTGCGGTCCGGGATGGTAGGACCGTGCCTTTGTTCCTCTCCTTCGGGGGAGGAACTCTTTACCTCACCCTAACCCTAACCCTAACCCTAACCCTAACCCTAACCCTAACCCTAACCCTAACCCTAACCCTAACCCTAACCCTAACCAAAATTAAGTTTCTAAATTTAACCTCATCAAAATCCGGACACGTAACCAAACTCCTAAACTAACTCGTAACCCTTATCCAAATCCTAAACTTAACCAATTTTAAAACTAAATCCTAAATTGAACCAAATTCCAAGACCAGAGCTTAACCTTGTTCTAAACCTGATTTTAATCAAAAAGTTTTTTTTGGTCAAAACAATAATGACGGGACTGCACAAGGGGGCGCCATTGACACATTTGACAGCGGTCGCACAAACAAGGCTTTTTTTAGACAGAATTCCTGTTTTGTGGATTTTGTCCTTTAAATGTGGAGATAAATAAATGGGGAAAACACTAATAAAGTTTACTAAGGTGTTTATGGACACTTTGTGGGATTCTGATCACTTGGTGGGGGAGGATATTAAGATAAATGCGATGGTTGACAGATGGTTGCCATGACACTGGGCGGAATCTTACGTACTTCCGGTTTGCTGCCGTTGTTTAGCTACTTTATGTTAATGCCTATCTCGTTTCAATCAATATACAGCACGGTTATTGTTGGAGAGAAGTTGACGGACAGGAATGACCGGGTTAGCAAGATTAAACTATACAAATCGAACTTTATTCGAGTATCATCATTTGGTGGGGCGATTTTAGTAACGGTATGGTTTACAGGCAACCTATGACGCGCCGCGGGGGCTTATGGGTACTTCCGGTTGGCTAATGCTCAGATTAGCTACAATACGGAGGGGTGATGGTTTGACGGGAGCCTGCCATGACACTTGGCTGAGGCTCATGGGAGTGGGCGATCAGTAGTGGCTCCGGGACGCCAGAGAGTGGCGCAAGTAAAAAGAGAAGAACGAGAGAATGGGAAGGAATTCGACACAAGGTAAGTTGCAACCAGTGTTTATTTGTTCCATTAGCAAAGACAGGTGAGTACTTGACAATCTCAAATGCTATGCAATATATGCCCAAAAATTAAATAATAAAGACAAAATGCACACGAAATAAACCAAAAGTTATAAAACTAATAGTTAAATTCTCAATATATCTAACAGATTGACCAATTGGTCTACTCTGTCAGCGTTAAAGCTAGACAGTTGACTGGACAGCTGAATGACATTTGAATTGACGAAGTAGACACACTCCGGGGCTTGATCGACCCCGGCGGGGCCTCCCTTGGGCGAGGGTGTCTTGTGATAATGGCCGAAACACTCTGTGACCCCAAGGTCCACTACTGATGAGGTGTCTACAAAATTTTGACGTTCAAATTACCTACAACAATGATGACTTCATGACTTTCTAGAGCAACCGGCTGATGGACTATAAAAACAGGATATTAAGTCAAAAACAATTCAAAAATAATTCAAAGTGAATAGGCATAATATAAGCCAAGGGTAGGACTTTAGCTTGATGTTTTTTTCTCCCGCTTTCCACTAATTTCCCATCTTGCTGGCCGAAGACCTGGGTAGCGCCTCAGCTACTCGGGGGAGGTTCTGGCTGAGGTGCATTCTCACTTCGCCGTCCTTCGTACACAATCCGGATTTTATGGGGCCGGGTACGGCGGGGTTTGCTGCGGAGACATGCGTAGGCCCGTGCCATCCGTTGCCTTCTATTTAACCGACGGGGTCGGCGGACCCTAAGGGGAAGGTGTAACGAGACAAACTCAAAAGACCTAACCCTAACCCTAACCCTAACCCTAACCCTAACCCTAACCCTAACCCTAACCCTAACCCTAACCCTAACCCTAACCCTAACCCTAACCCTAACCCTATCTAACCAACTGGATCGGCGGATCCTTTGGGGAATGTGTAGCGAGATAACCTTATAAACCTAACTCGCCTGAGCCTATCGGACATCCCAGTATTACCTTAAGCCAAATTATCGGGTCGCATACTTTTCTTATTTTCCTATTTTCCTTTCTCACCCTCATCTCTCCTCCCCTTTTCTGTCCTAGGGGGGGAGAGGTATAAGACCATGTGTCGGGTCAGAAAACTCGGGGTTTTGGTTGAGATGCAGTCCCATTTCCCATTACCTATCCGTGGTCTCTCTCGCTCTCTTGCTAGCTCTCTCTCTCTCTCGCACGCGCACGCGCGCTCTCTCTCTCTCTCTCTTGCTGTCTTTGGCCCTCTTGCTCTCTCTCTTTTTTCTGTCTCTCTCTCTCTCTCTCCCTTTCTCTAACCCTAACCCTTATCTTAACCCTAACCCTAACCCTCTCTCTCTCTCTCTCTCTCTCTTGCTGTCTTTGGCCCTCTTGCTCTCTCTCTTTTTTTCTATGTCTCTCTCTCCCTCTCCCTCTCTCTAACCCTAACCCTAACCCTTATCCTAACCCTAACCCTCTCTCTCTCTCTCTCTCTCTTTCTCACTGGCGCGCTCTCTCTCTTTTTTTTCTCTCTTGCGCTCTCTTTTTCCCTCTTGCGCTCTCCTTTTTTCTCTCTCTTGCTTTCTTTGGCCCTCTTGCGCTCTCTCTTTCTCGCGCGCGCACTCTATTTCTCCCTCTTGCGCTCTCTTTTTTTCTCTCTTGCTCTCTCTCTCTCTTTATTTTCTAGCCATTGCAGTGCTCTCTCTCTCTCCCTGGCTCTTTTTGTCCCTCTTGGGCTCTCTCTCTCTCTCTCTTTATTTTCCAGCTATTGCAGTGCTATTATTGTTGGGAAGGAGTTGACGGATAAAATGGACCGTGTTAGCACGATTAAACTATACAAATCGATTTTTATTCGATTATCATCATTTTGTGGGGCGATTTTAGTAATGTTATTTTTTACAGGGAACCTCTATGACGCGCCGCGGGGGCTTATGGGTACTTCCGGTAGGCTAATGCTAATATTAGCTACGATACGGGTAAGAGGTTTACATTCCATATATGCGAAACTTTGAATGTTAGGAATTAAATTCACGGATAAATGAAGCCGAGTGACACATTTGGGCGGTACCAGGACATTGATTTGAAATTTACTCGACTCTTAGTCGTTTATTTGGATAACTTTGAGAGTGTTCGAGAGCTGCCATGGCAGAGTTGCTAAGGCTATGCTAACGGCTGTACAGTTAAAAAGACTACATGCTAAATATTCGTTTTTTTAACATTTGGAAGTAAATTTACTGTCAAAGGCGGCAATTTAACGCATTCGTGGGTAGTTCTGGTGGGCTCCTACCTATATTAGTGACGGTCCGGGTAAGGCAATTTAAAATTGCATAATTTATCGTGGTTATGGATTAAATTTATGGATAACGGAGTCCGACAAATACATTTCAACGATAGTAATGTTTTCAATCGGACCTTATTTGGCATTTATCAATTTTTAGAGATGTGATGGTTTGACGAGAGCCTGCCATGACACTTAGCTGAGGCTCATGGGAGTGGGCGATTAGTAGTGGCTCCGTGACTCAAGAGAGCGGCGCAAGTAAAAAGAGAAAAAAGAGAGAATGGGAAGGACTCCCCCACACAAGGTAATTTGCAACCATTTTTTATTTGTTCCATTTGCGAAGACAGGTGAGTACTTGGCAATCTCAAATGTTATGCAATATATGCCCAAAAATTAAATAATAAAGACAAAATGCACACAAAATAAACCAAAAGTTATAAAACTAATAGCTAAATTCTCATATCTAACAGACTGACCAATTGATTTACTCTGTCGGCGTTAAAGCTAGACAGTTGACTGGACAGATGACTGACATTTCAATTGACGAGGTAGACACACTCCGGGGCTTGGTCCACCCCGGCGGGGCCTCCCTTGGGCGAGGGTGTCTTGTGATAATGGCCGAAACACTCTGTGACCCCAAGGTCCACTACTGATGAGGTGTCTACAAAATTTTGACGTTCAAATTACCTACAACAATGATGACTTCATGACTTTCTAGAGCAAACAGCTGATGGACTATAAAAACAGGATATTAAGTCAAAAACAATTCAAAAATAATTCAAAGTGAATAGGCATAATATAATCCAAGGGTAGGACTTTAGCTTGATGTTTTTTTCTCTCACTTTCCACTATTTTCCCATCTTGCTGGCCGAAGACCTGGGTAGCGCCTCAGCTACTCGGGGGAGGTTCTGGTTGAGGTGCACTCTCACTTCGCCGGCCTTCGTACCCACTCCAACATTTATGCGACCTTGGTACGGTGAGGTTTACTGACGGAGACATGCGTCGGCCTGTGCCCTCCGCTGCCTTCTATCTAACCAACTGGATCGGCGGATCCTTTGGGGAATGTGTAGCGAGATAACCTTATAAACCTAACTCGCCTGAGCCTATCGGACATCCCAGTATTACCTTAAGCCAAATTATCGGGTCGCATACTTTTCTTATTTTCCTATTTTCCTTTCTCACCCTCATCTCTCCTCCCCTTTTCTGTCCTAGGGGGGGAGAGGTATAAGACCATGTGTCGGGTCAGAAAACTCGGGGTTTTGGTTGAGATGCAGTCCCATTTCCCATTACCTATCCGTGGTCTCTCTCGCTCTCTTGCTAGCTCTCTCTCTCTCTCGCACGCGCACGCGCGCTCTCTCTCTCTCTCTCTTGCTGTCTTTGGCCCTCTTGCTCTCTCTCTTTTTTCTGTCTCTCTCTCTCTCTCTCCCTTTCTCTAACCCTAACCCTTATCTTAACCCTAACCCTAACCCTCTCTCTCTCTCTCTCTCTCTCTTGCTGTCTTTGGCCCTCTTGCTCTCTCTCTTTTTTTCTATGTCTCTCTCTCCCTCTCCCTCTCTCTAACCCTAACCCTAACCCTTATCCTAACCCTAACCCTCTCTCTCTCTCTCTCTCTCTTTCTCACTGGCGCGCTCTCTCTCTTTTTTTTCTCTCTTGCGCTCTCTTTTTCCCTCTTGCGCTCTCCTTTTTTCTCTCTCTTGCTTTCTTTGGCCCTCTTGCGCTCTCTCTTTCTCGCGCGCGCACTCTATTTCTCCCTCTTGCGCTCTCTTTTTTTCTCTCTTGCTCTCTCTCTCTCTTTATTTTCTAGCCATTGCAGTGCTCTCTCTCTCTCCCTGGCTCTTTTTGTCCCTCTTGGGCTCTCTCTCTCTCTCTCTTTATTTTCCAGCTATTGCAGTGCTATTATTGTTGGGAAGGAGTTGACGGATAAAATGGACCGTGTTAGCACGATTAAACTATACAAATCGATTTTTATTCGATTATCATCATTTTGTGGGGCGATTTTAGTAATGTTATTTTTTACAGGGAACCTCTATGACGCGCCGCGGGGGCTTATGGGTACTTCCGGTAGGCTAATGCTAATATTAGCTACGATACGGGTAAGAGGTTTACATTCCATATATGCGAAACTTTGAATGTTAGGAATTAAATTCACGGATAAATGAAGCCGAGTGACACATTTGGGCGGTACCAGGACATTGATTTGAAATTTACTCGACTCTTAGTCGTTTATTTGGATAACTTTGAGAGTGTTCGAGAGCTGCCATGGCAGAGTTGCTAAGGCTATGCTAACGGCTGTACAGTTAAAAAGACTACATGCTAAATATTCGTTTTTTTAACATTTGGAAGTAAATTTACTGTCAAAGGCGGCAATTTAACGCATTCGTGGGTAGTTCTGGTGGGCTCCTACCTATATTAGTGACGGTCCGGGTAAGGCAATTTAAAATTGCATAATTTATCGTGGTTATGGATTAAATTTATGGATAACGGAGTCCGACAAATACATTTCAACGATAGTAATGTTTTCAATCGGACCTTATTTGGCATTTATCAATTTTTAGAGATGTGATGGTTTGACGAGAGCCTGCCATGACACTTAGCTGAGGCTCATGGGAGTGGGCGATTAGTAGTGGCTCCGTGACTCAAGAGAGCGGCGCAAGTAAAAAGAGAAAAAAGAGAGAATGGGAAGGACTCCCCCACACAAGGTAATTTGCAACCATTTTTTATTTGTTCCATTTGCGAAGACAGGTGAGTACTTGGCAATCTCAAATGTTATGCAATATATGCCCAAAAATTAAATAATAAAGACAAAATGCACACAAAATAAACCAAAAGTTATAAAACTAATAGCTAAATTCTCATATCTAACAGACTGACCAATTGATTTACTCTGTCGGCGTTAAAGCTAGACAGTTGACTGGACAGATGACTGACATTTCAATTGACGAGGTAGACACACTCCGGGGCTTGGTCCACCCCGGCGGGGCCTCCCTTGGGCGAGGGTGTCTTGTGATAATGGCCGAAACACTCTGTGACCCCAAGGTCCACTACTGATGAGGTGTCTACAAAATTTTGACGTTCAAATTACCTACAACAATGATGACTTCATGACTTTCTAGAGCAAACAGCTGATGGACTATAAAAACAGGATATTAAGTCAAAAACAATTCAAAAATAATTCAAAGTGAATAGGCATAATATAATCCAAGGGTAGGACTTTAGCTTGATGTTTTTTTCTCTCACTTTCCACTATTTTCCCATCTTGCTGGCCGAAGACCTGGGTAGCGCCTCAGCTACTCGGGGGAGGTTCTGGTTGAGGTGCACTCTCACTTCGCCGGCCTTCGTACCCACTCCAACATTTATGCGACCTTGGTACGGTGAGGTTTACTGACGGAGACATGCGTCGGCCTGTGCCCTCCGCTGCCTTCTATCTAACCAACTGGATCGGCGGATCCTTTGGGGAATGTGTAGCGAGATAACCTTATAAACCTAACTCGCCTGAGCCTATCGGACATCCCAGTATTACCTTAAGCCAAATTATCGGGTCGCATACTTTTCTTATTTTCCTATTTTCCTTTCTCACCCTCATCTCTCCTCCCCTTTTCTGTCCTAGGGGGGGAGAGGTATAAGACCATGTGTCGGGTCAGAAAACTCGGGGTTTTGGTTGAGATGCAGTCCCATTTCCCATTACCTATCCGTGGTCTCTCTCGCTCTCTTGCTAGCTCTCTCTCTCTCTCGCACGCGCACGCGCGCTCTCTCTCTCTCTCTCTTGCTGTCTTTGGCCCTCTTGCTCTCTCTCTTTTTTCTGTCTCTCTCTCTCTCTCTCCCTTTCTCTAACCCTAACCCTTATCTTAACCCTAACCCTAACCCTCTCTCTCTCTCTCTCTCTCTCTTGCTGTCTTTGGCCCTCTTGCTCTCTCTCTTTTTTTCTATGTCTCTCTCTCCCTCTCCCTCTCTCTAACCCTAACCCTAACCCTTATCCTAACCCTAACCCTCTCTCTCTCTCTCTCTCTCTTTCTCACTGGCGCGCTCTCTCTCTTTTTTTTCTCTCTTGCGCTCTCTTTTTCCCTCTTGCGCTCTCCTTTTTTCTCTCTCTTGCTTTCTTTGGCCCTCTTGCGCTCTCTCTTTCTCGCGCGCGCACTCTATTTCTCCCTCTTGCGCTCTCTTTTTTTCTCTCTTGCTCTCTCTCTCTCTTTATTTTCTAGCCATTGCAGTGCTCTCTCTCTCTCCCTGGCTCTTTTTGTCCCTCTTGGGCTCTCTCTCTCTCTCTCTTTATTTTCCAGCTATTGCAGTGCTATTATTGTTGGGAAGGAGTTGACGGATAAAATGGACCGTGTTAGCACGATTAAACTATACAAATCGATTTTTATTCGATTATCATCATTTTGTGGGGCGATTTTAGTAATGTTATTTTTTACAGGGAACCTCTATGACGCGCCGCGGGGGCTTATGGGTACTTCCGGTAGGCTAATGCTAATATTAGCTACGATACGGGTAAGAGGTTTACATTCCATATATGCGAAACTTTGAATGTTAGGAATTAAATTCACGGATAAATGAAGCCGAGTGACACATTTGGGCGGTACCAGGACATTGATTTGAAATTTACTCGACTCTTAGTCGTTTATTTGGATAACTTTGAGAGTGTTCGAGAGCTGCCATGGCAGAGTTGCTAAGGCTATGCTAACGGCTGTACAGTTAAAAAGACTACATGCTAAATATTCGTTTTTTTAACATTTGGAAGTAAATTTACTGTCAAAGGCGGCAATTTAACGCATTCGTGGGTAGTTCTGGTGGGCTCCTACCTATATTAGTGACGGTCCGGGTAAGGCAATTTAAAATTGCATAATTTATCGTGGTTATGGATTAAATTTATGGATAACGGAGTCCGACAAATACATTTCAACGATAGTAATGTTTTCAATCGGACCTTATTTGGCATTTATCAATTTTTAGAGATGTGATGGTTTGACGAGAGCCTGCCATGACACTTAGCTGAGGCTCATGGGAGTGGGCGATTAGTAGTGGCTCCGTGACTCAAGAGAGCGGCGCAAGTAAAAAGAGAAAAAAGAGAGAATGGGAAGGACTCCCCCACACAAGGTAATTTGCAACCATTTTTTATTTGTTCCATTTGCGAAGACAGGTGAGTACTTGGCAATCTCAAATGTTATGCAATATATGCCCAAAAATTAAATAATAAAGACAAAATGCACACAAAATAAACCAAAAGTTATAAAACTAATAGCTAAATTCTCATATCTAACAGACTGACCAATTGATCTACTCTGTCGGCGTTAAAGCTAGACAGTTGACTGGACAGATGACTGACATTTCAATTGACGAGGTAGACACACTCCGGGGCTTGGTCCACCCCGGCGGGGCCTCCCTTGGGCGAGGGTGTCTTGTGATAATGGCCGAAACACTCTGTGACCCCAAGGTCCACTACTGATGAGGTGTCTACAAAATTTTGACGTTCAAATTACCTACAACAATGATGACTTCATGACTTTCTAGAGCAAACAGCTGATGGACTATAAAAACAGGATATTAAGTCAAAAACAATTCAAAAATAATTCAAAGTGAATAGGCATAATATAATCCAAGGGTAGGACTTTAGCTTGATGTTTTTTTCTCTCACTTTCCACTATTTTCCCATCTTGCTGGCCGAAGACCTGGGTAGCGCCTCAGCTACTCGGGGGAGGTTCTGGTTGAGGTGCACTCTCACTTCGCCGGCCTTCGTACCCACTCCAACATTTATGCGACCTTGGTACGGTGAGGTTTACTGACGGAGACATGCGTCGGCCTGTGCCCTCCGCTGCCTTCTATCTAACCAACTGGATCGGCGGATCCTTTGGGGAATGTGTAGCGAGATAACCTTATAAACCTAACTCGCCTGAGCCTATCGGACATCCCAGTATTACCTTAAGCCAAATTATCGGGTCGCATACTTTTCTTATTTTCCTATTTTCCTTTCTCACCCTCATCTCTCCTCCCCTTTTCTGTCCTAGGGGGGGAGAGGTATAAGACCATGTGTCGGGTCAGAAAACTCGGGGTTTTGGTTGAGATGCAGTCCCATTTCCCATTACCTATCCGTGGTCTCTCTCGCTCTCTTGCTAGCTCTCTCTCTCTCTCGCACGCGCACGCGCGCTCTCTCTCTCTCTCTCTTGCTGTCTTTGGCCCTCTTGCTCTCTCTCTTTTTTCTGTCTCTCTCTCTCTCTCTCCCTTTCTCTAACCCTAACCCTTATCTTAACCCTAACCCTAACCCTCTCTCTCTCTCTCTCTCTCTCTTGCTGTCTTTGGCCCTCTTGCTCTCTCTCTTTTTTTCTATGTCTCTCTCTCCCTCTCCCTCTCTCTAACCCTAACCCTAACCCTTATCCTAACCCTAACCCTCTCTCTCTCTCTCTCTCTCTTTCTCACTGGCGCGCTCTCTCTCTTTTTTTTCTCTCTTGCGCTCTCTTTTTCCCTCTTGCGCTCTCCTTTTTTCTCTCTCTTGCTTTCTTTGGCCCTCTTGCGCTCTCTCTTTCTCGCGCGCGCACTCTATTTCTCCCTCTTGCGCTCTCTTTTTTTCTCTCTTGCTCTCTCTCTCTCTTTATTTTCTAGCCATTGCAGTGCTCTCTCTCTCTCCCTGGCTCTTTTTGTCCCTCTTGGGCTCTCTCTCTCTCTCTCTTTATTTTCCAGCTATTGCAGTGCTATTATTGTTGGGAAGGAGTTGACGGATAAAATGGACCGTGTTAGCACGATTAAACTATACAAATCGATTTTTATTCGATTATCATCATTTTGTGGGGCGATTTTAGTAATGTTATTTTTTACAGGGAACCTCTATGACGCGCCGCGGGGGCTTATGGGTACTTCCGGTAGGCTAATGCTAATATTAGCTACGATACGGGTAAGAGGTTTACATTCCATATATGCGAAACTTTGAATGTTAGGAATTAAATTCACGGATAAATGAAGCCGAGTGACACATTTGGGCGGTACCAGGACATTGATTTGAAATTTACTCGACTCTTAGTCGTTTATTTGGATAACTTTGAGAGTGTTCGAGAGCTGCCATGGCAGAGTTGCTAAGGCTATGCTAACGGCTGTACAGTTAAAAAGACTACATGCTAAATATTCGTTTTTTTAACATTTGGAAGTAAATTTACTGTCAAAGGCGGCAATTTAACGCATTCGTGGGTAGTTCTGGTGGGCTCCTACCTATATTAGTGACGGTCCGGGTAAGGCAATTTAAAATTGCATAATTTATCGTGGTTATGGATTAAATTTATGGATAACGGAGTCCGACAAATACATTTCAACGATAGTAATGTTTTCAATCGGACCTTATTTGGCATTTATCAATTTTTAGAGATGTGATGGTTTGACGAGAGCCTGCCATGACACTTAGCTGAGGCTCATGGGAGTGGGCGATTAGTAGTGGCTCCGTGACTCAAGAGAGCGGCGCAAGTAAAAAGAGAAAAAAGAGAGAATGGGAAGGACTCCCCCACACAAGGTAATTTGCAACCATTTTTTATTTGTTCCATTTGCGAAGACAGGTGAGTACTTGGCAATCTCAAATGTTATGCAATATATGCCCAAAAATTAAATAATAAAGACAAAATGCACACAAAATAAACCAAAAGTTATAAAACTAATAGCTAAATTCTCATATCTAACAGACTGACCAATTGATCTACTCTGTCGGCGTTAAAGCTAGACAGTTGACTGGACAGATGACTGACATTTCAATTGACGAGGTAGACACACTCCGGGGCTTGGTCCACCCCGGCGGGGCCTCCCTTGGGCGAGGGTGTCTTGTGATAATGGCCGAAACACTCTGTGACCCCAAGGTCCACTACTGATGAGGTGTCTACAAAATTTTGACGTTCAAATTACCTACAACAATGATGACTTCATGACTTTCTAGAGCAAACAGCTGATGGACTATAAAAACAGGATATTAAGTCAAAAACAATTCAAAAATAATTCAAAGTGAATAGGCATAATATAATCCAAGGGTAGGACTTTAGCTTGATGTTTTTTTCTCTCACTTTCCACTATTTTCCCATCTTGCTGGCCGAAGACCTGGGTAGCGCCTCAGCTACTCGGGGGAGGTTCTGGTTGAGGTGCACTCTCACTTCGCCGGCCTTCGTACCCACTCCAACATTTATGCGACCTTGGTACGGTGAGGTTTACTGACGGAGACATGCGTCGGCCTGTGCCCTCCGCTGCCTTCTATCTAACCAACTGGATCGGCGGATCCTTTGGGGAATGTGTAGCGAGATAACCTTATAAACCTAACTCGCCTGAGCCTATCGGACATCCCAGTATTACCTTAAGCCAAATTATCGGGTCGCATACTTTTCTTATTTTCCTATTTTCCTTTCTCACCCTCATCTCTCCTCCCCTTTTCTGTCCTAGGGGGGGAGAGGTATAAGACCATGTGTCGGGTCAGAAAACTCGGGGTTTTGGTTGAGATGCAGTCCCATTTCCCATTACCTATCCGTGGTCTCTCTCGCTCTCTTGCTAGCTCTCTCTCTCTCTCGCACGCGCACGCGCGCTCTCTCTCTCTCTCTCTTGCTGTCTTTGGCCCTCTTGCTCTCTCTCTTTTTTCTGTCTCTCTCTCTCTCTCTCCCTTTCTCTAACCCTAACCCTTATCTTAACCCTAACCCTAACCCTCTCTCTCTCTCTCTCTCTCTCTTGCTGTCTTTGGCCCTCTTGCTCTCTCTCTTTTTTTCTATGTCTCTCTCTCCCTCTCCCTCTCTCTAACCCTAACCCTAACCCTTATCCTAACCCTAACCCTCTCTCTCTCTCTCTCTCTCTTTCTCACTGGCGCGCTCTCTCTCTTTTTTTTCTCTCTTGCGCTCTCTTTTTCCCTCTTGCGCTCTCCTTTTTTCTCTCTCTTGCTTTCTTTGGCCCTCTTGCGCTCTCTCTTTCTCGCGCGCGCACTCTATTTCTCCCTCTTGCGCTCTCTTTTTTTCTCTCTTGCTCTCTCTCTCTCTTTATTTTCTAGCCATTGCAGTGCTCTCTCTCTCTCCCTGGCTCTTTTTGTCCCTCTTGGGCTCTCTCTCTCTCTCTCTTTATTTTCCAGCTATTGCAGTGCTATTATTGTTGGGAAGGAGTTGACGGATAAAATGGACCGTGTTAGCACGATTAAACTATACAAATCGATTTTTATTCGATTATCATCATTTTGTGGGGCGATTTTAGTAATGTTATTTTTTACAGGGAACCTCTATGACGCGCCGCGGGGGCTTATGGGTACTTCCGGTAGGCTAATGCTAATATTAGCTACGATACGGGTAAGAGGTTTACATTCCATATATGCGAAACTTTGAATGTTAGGAATTAAATTCACGGATAAATGAAGCCGAGTGACACATTTGGGCGGTACCAGGACATTGATTTGAAATTTACTCGACTCTTAGTCGTTTATTTGGATAACTTTGAGAGTGTTCGAGAGCTGCCATGGCAGAGTTGCTAAGGCTATGCTAACGGCTGTACAGTTAAAAAGACTACATGCTAAATATTCGTTTTTTTAACATTTGGAAGTAAATTTACTGTCAAAGGCGGCAATTTAACGCATTCGTGGGTAGTTCTGGTGGGCTCCTACCTATATTAGTGACGGTCCGGGTAAGGCAATTTAAAATTGCATAATTTATCGTGGTTATGGATTAAATTTATGGATAACGGAGTCCGACAAATACATTTCAACGATAGTAATGTTTTCAATCGGACCTTATTTGGCATTTATCAATTTTTAGAGATGTGATGGTTTGACGAGAGCCTGCCATGACACTTAGCTGAGGCTCATGGGAGTGGGCGATTAGTAGTGGCTCCGTGACTCAAGAGAGCGGCGCAAGTAAAAAGAGAAAAAAGAGAGAATGGGAAGGACTCCCCCACACAAGGTAATTTGCAACCATTTTTTATTTGTTCCATTTGCGAAGACAGGTGAGTACTTGGCAATCTCAAATGTTATGCAATATATGCCCAAAAATTAAATAATAAAGACAAAATGCACACAAAATAAACCAAAAGTTATAAAACTAATAGCTAAATTCTCATATCTAACAGACTGACCAATTGATCTACTCTGTCGGCGTTAAAGCTAGACAGTTGACTGGACAGATGACTGACATTTCAATTGACGAGGTAGACACACTCCGGGGCTTGGTCCACCCCGGCGGGGCCTCCCTTGGGCGAGGGTGTCTTGTGATAATGGCCGAAACACTCTGTGACCCCAAGGTCCACTACTGATGAGGTGTCTACAAAATTTTGACGTTCAAATTACCTACAACAATGATGACTTCATGACTTTCTAGAGCAAACAGCTGATGGACTATAAAAACAGGATATTAAGTCAAAAACAATTCAAAAATAATTCAAAGTGAATAGGCATAATATAATCCAAGGGTAGGACTTTAGCTTGATGTTTTTTTCTCTCACTTTCCACTATTTTCCCATCTTGCTGGCCGAAGACCTGGGTAGCGCCTCAGCTACTCGGGGGAGGTTCTGGTTGAGGTGCACTCTCACTTCGCCGGCCTTCGTACCCACTCCAACATTTATGCGACCTTGGTACGGTGAGGTTTACTGACGGAGACATGCGTCGGCCTGTGCCCTCCGCTGCCTTCTATCTAACCAACTGGATCGGCGGATCCTTTGGGGAATGTGTAGCGAGATAACCTTATAAACCTAACTCGCCTGAGCCTATCGGACATCCCAGTATTACCTTAAGCCAAATTATCGGGTCGCATACTTTTCTTATTTTCCTATTTTCCTTTCTCACCCTCATCTCTCCTCCCCTTTTCTGTCCTAGGGGGGGAGAGGTATAAGACCATGTGTCGGGTCAGAAAACTCGGGGTTTTGGTTGAGATGCAGTCCCATTTCCCATTACCTATCCGTGGTCTCTCTCGCTCTCTTGCTAGCTCTCTCTCTCTCTCGCACGCGCACGCGCGCTCTCTCTCTCTCTCTCTTGCTGTCTTTGGCCCTCTTGCTCTCTCTCTTTTTTCTGTCTCTCTCTCTCTCTCTCCCTTTCTCTAACCCTAACCCTTATCTTAACCCTAACCCTAACCCTCTCTCTCTCTCTCTCTCTCTCTTGCTGTCTTTGGCCCTCTTGCTCTCTCTCTTTTTTTCTATGTCTCTCTCTCCCTCTCCCTCTCTCTAACCCTAACCCTAACCCTTATCCTAACCCTAACCCTCTCTCTCTCTCTCTCTCTCTTTCTCACTGGCGCGCTCTCTCTCTTTTTTTTCTCTCTTGCGCTCTCTTTTTCCCTCTTGCGCTCTCCTTTTTTCTCTCTCTTGCTTTCTTTGGCCCTCTTGCGCTCTCTCTTTCTCGCGCGCGCACTCTATTTCTCCCTCTTGCGCTCTCTTTTTTTCTCTCTTGCTCTCTCTCTCTCTTTATTTTCTAGCCATTGCAGTGCTCTCTCTCTCTCCCTGGCTCTTTTTGTCCCTCTTGGGCTCTCTCTCTCTCTCTCTTTATTTTCCAGCTATTGCAGTGCTATTATTGTTGGGAAGGAGTTGACGGATAAAATGGACCGTGTTAGCACGATTAAACTATACAAATCGATTTTTATTCGATTATCATCATTTTGTGGGGCGATTTTAGTAATGTTATTTTTTACAGGGAACCTCTATGACGCGCCGCGGGGGCTTATGGGTACTTCCGGTAGGCTAATGCTAATATTAGCTACGATACGGGTAAGAGGTTTACATTCCATATATGCGAAACTTTGAATGTTAGGAATTAAATTCACGGATAAATGAAGCCGAGTGACACATTTGGGCGGTACCAGGACATTGATTTGAAATTTACTCGACTCTTAGTCGTTTATTTGGATAACTTTGAGAGTGTTCGAGAGCTGCCATGGCAGAGTTGCTAAGGCTATGCTAACGGCTGTACAGTTAAAAAGACTACATGCTAAATATTCGTTTTTTTAACATTTGGAAGTAAATTTACTGTCAAAGGCGGCAATTTAACGCATTCGTGGGTAGTTCTGGTGGGCTCCTACCTATATTAGTGACGGTCCGGGTAAGGCAATTTAAAATTGCATAATTTATCGTGGTTATGGATTAAATTTATGGATAACGGAGTCCGACAAATACATTTCAACGATAGTAATGTTTTCAATCGGACCTTATTTGGCATTTATCAATTTTTAGAGATGTGATGGTTTGACGAGAGCCTGCCATGACACTTAGCTGAGGCTCATGGGAGTGGGCGATTAGTAGTGGCTCCGTGACTCAAGAGAGCGGCGCAAGTAAAAAGAGAAAAAAGAGAGAATGGGAAGGACTCCCCCACACAAGGTAATTTGCAACCATTTTTTATTTGTTCCATTTGCGAAGACAGGTGAGTACTTGGCAATCTCAAATGTTATGCAATATATGCCCAAAAATTAAATAATAAAGACAAAATGCACACAAAATAAACCAAAAGTTATAAAACTAATAGCTAAATTCTCATATCTAACAGACTGACCAATTGATCTACTCTGTCGGCGTTAAAGCTAGACAGTTGACTGGACAGATGACTGACATTTCAATTGACGAGGTAGACACACTCCGGGGCTTGGTCCACCCCGGCGGGGCCTCCCTTGGGCGAGGGTGTCTTGTGATAATGGCCGAAACACTCTGTGACCCCAAGGTCCACTACTGATGAGGTGTCTACAAAATTTTGACGTTCAAATTACCTACAACAATGATGACTTCATGACTTTCTAGAGCAAACAGCTGATGGACTATAAAAACAGGATATTAAGTCAAAAACAATTCAAAAATAATTCAAAGTGAATAGGCATAATATAATCCAAGGGTAGGACTTTAGCTTGATGTTTTTTTCTCTCACTTTCCACTATTTTCCCATCTTGCTGGCCGAAGACCTGGGTAGCGCCTCAGCTACTCGGGGGAGGTTCTGGTTGAGGTGCACTCTCACTTCGCCGGCCTTCGTACCCACTCCAACATTTATGCGACCTTGGTACGGTGAGGTTTACTGACGGAGACATGCGTCGGCCTGTGCCCTCCGCTGCCTTCTATCTAACCAACTGGATCGGCGGATCCTTTGGGGAATGTGTAGCGAGATAACCTTATAAACCTAACTCGCCTGAGCCTATCGGACATCCCAGTATTACCTTAAGCCAAATTATCGGGTCGCATACTTTTCTTATTTTCCTATTTTCCTTTCTCACCCTCATCTCTCCTCCCCTTTTCTGTCCTAGGGGGGGAGAGGTATAAGACCATGTGTCGGGTCAGAAAACTCGGGGTTTTGGTTGAGATGCAGTCCCATTTCCCATTACCTATCCGTGGTCTCTCTCGCTCTCTTGCTAGCTCTCTCTCTCTCTCGCACGCGCACGCGCGCTCTCTCTCTCTCTCTCTTGCTGTCTTTGGCCCTCTTGCTCTCTCTCTTTTTTCTGTCTCTCTCTCTCTCTCTCCCTTTCTCTAACCCTAACCCTTATCTTAACCCTAACCCTAACCCTCTCTCTCTCTCTCTCTCTCTCTTGCTGTCTTTGGCCCTCTTGCTCTCTCTCTTTTTTTCTATGTCTCTCTCTCCCTCTCCCTCTCTCTAACCCTAACCCTAACCCTTATCCTAACCCTAACCCTCTCTCTCTCTCTCTCTCTCTTTCTCACTGGCGCGCTCTCTCTCTTTTTTTTCTCTCTTGCGCTCTCTTTTTCCCTCTTGCGCTCTCCTTTTTTCTCTCTCTTGCTTTCTTTGGCCCTCTTGCGCTCTCTCTTTCTCGCGCGCGCACTCTATTTCTCCCTCTTGCGCTCTCTTTTTTTCTCTCTTGCTCTCTCTCTCTCTTTATTTTCTAGCCATTGCAGTGCTCTCTCTCTCTCCCTGGCTCTTTTTGTCCCTCTTGGGCTCTCTCTCTCTCTCTCTTTATTTTCCAGCTATTGCAGTGCTATTATTGTTGGGAAGGAGTTGACGGATAAAATGGACCGTGTTAGCACGATTAAACTATACAAATCGATTTTTATTCGATTATCATCATTTTGTGGGGCGATTTTAGTAATGTTATTTTTTACAGGGAACCTCTATGACGCGCCGCGGGGGCTTATGGGTACTTCCGGTAGGCTAATGCTAATATTAGCTACGATACGGGTAAGAGGTTTACATTCCATATATGCGAAACTTTGAATGTTAGGAATTAAATTCACGGATAAATGAAGCCGAGTGACACATTTGGGCGGTACCAGGACATTGATTTGAAATTTACTCGACTCTTAGTCGTTTATTTGGATAACTTTGAGAGTGTTCGAGAGCTGCCATGGCAGAGTTGCTAAGGCTATGCTAACGGCTGTACAGTTAAAAAGACTACATGCTAAATATTCGTTTTTTTAACATTTGGAAGTAAATTTACTGTCAAAGGCGGCAATTTAACGCATTCGTGGGTAGTTCTGGTGGGCTCCTACCTATATTAGTGACGGTCCGGGTAAGGCAATTTAAAATTGCATAATTTATCGTGGTTATGGATTAAATTTATGGATAACGGAGTCCGACAAATACATTTCAACGATAGTAATGTTTTCAATCGGACCTTATTTGGCATTTATCAATTTTTAGAGATGTGATGGTTTGACGAGAGCCTGCCATGACACTTAGCTGAGGCTCATGGGAGTGGGCGATTAGTAGTGGCTCCGTGACTCAAGAGAGCGGCGCAAGTAAAAAGAGAAAAAAGAGAGAATGGGAAGGACTCCCCCACACAAGGTAATTTGCAACCATTTTTTATTTGTTCCATTTGCGAAGACAGGTGAGTACTTGGCAATCTCAAATGTTATGCAATATATGCCCAAAAATTAAATAATAAAGACAAAATGCACACAAAATAAACCAAAAGTTATAAAACTAATAGCTAAATTCTCATATCTAACAGACTGACCAATTGATCTACTCTGTCGGCGTTAAAGCTAGACAGTTGACTGGACAGATGACTGACATTTCAATTGACGAGGTAGACACACTCCGGGGCTTGGTCCACCCCGGCGGGGCCTCCCTTGGGCGAGGGTGTCTTGTGATAATGGCCGAAACACTCTGTGACCCCAAGGTCCACTACTGATGAGGTGTCTACAAAATTTTGACGTTCAAATTACCTACAACAATGATGACTTCATGACTTTCTAGAGCAAACAGCTGATGGACTATAAAAACAGGATATTAAGTCAAAAACAATTCAAAAATAATTCAAAGTGAATAGGCATAATATAATCCAAGGGTAGGACTTTAGCTTGATGTTTTTTTCTCTCACTTTCCACTATTTTCCCATCTTGCTGGCCGAAGACCTGGGTAGCGCCTCAGCTACTCGGGGGAGGTTCTGGTTGAGGTGCACTCTCACTTCGCCGGCCTTCGTACCCACTCCAACATTTATGCGACCTTGGTACGGTGAGGTTTACTGACGGAGACATGCGTCGGCCTGTGCCCTCCGCTGCCTTCTATCTAACCAACTGGATCGGCGGATCCTTTGGGGAATGTGTAGCGAGATAACCTTATAAACCTAACTCGCCTGAGCCTATCGGACATCCCAGTATTACCTTAAGCCAAATTATCGGGTCGCATACTTTTCTTATTTTCCTATTTTCCTTTCTCACCCTCATCTCTCCTCCCCTTTTCTGTCCTAGGGGGGGAGAGGTATAAGACCATGTGTCGGGTCAGAAAACTCGGGGTTTTGGTTGAGATGCAGTCCCATTTCCCATTACCTATCCGTGGTCTCTCTCGCTCTCTTGCTAGCTCTCTCTCTCTCTCGCACGCGCACGCGCGCTCTCTCTCTCTCTCTCTTGCTGTCTTTGGCCCTCTTGCTCTCTCTCTTTTTTCTGTCTCTCTCTCTCTCTCTCCCTTTCTCTAACCCTAACCCTTATCTTAACCCTAACCCTAACCCTCTCTCTCTCTCTCTCTCTCTCTTGCTGTCTTTGGCCCTCTTGCTCTCTCTCTTTTTTTCTATGTCTCTCTCTCCCTCTCCCTCTCTCTAACCCTAACCCTAACCCTTATCCTAACCCTAACCCTCTCTCTCTCTCTCTCTCTCTTTCTCACTGGCGCGCTCTCTCTCTTTTTTTTCTCTCTTGCGCTCTCTTTTTCCCTCTTGCGCTCTCCTTTTTTCTCTCTCTTGCTTTCTTTGGCCCTCTTGCGCTCTCTCTTTCTCGCGCGCGCACTCTATTTCTCCCTCTTGCGCTCTCTTTTTTTCTCTCTTGCTCTCTCTCTCTCTTTATTTTCTAGCCATTGCAGTGCTCTCTCTCTCTCCCTGGCTCTTTTTGTCCCTCTTGGGCTCTCTCTCTCTCTCTCTCTCTTTATTTTCCAGCTATTGCAGTGCTATTATTGTTGGGAAGGAGTTGACGGATAAAATGGACCGTGTTAGCACGATTAAACTATACAAATCGATTTTTATTCGATTATCATCATTTTGTGGGGCGATTTTAGTAATGTTATTTTTTACAGGGAACCTCTATGACGCGCCGCGGGGGCTTATGGGTACTTCCGGTAGGCTAATGCTAATATTAGCTACGATACGGGTAAGAGGTTTACATTCCATATATGCGAAACTTTGAATGTTAGGAATTAAATTCACGGATAAATGAAGCCGAGTGACACATTTGGGCGGTACCAGGACATTGATTTGAAATTTACTCGACTCTTAGTCGTTTATTTGGATAACTTTGAGAGTGTTCGAGAGCTGCCATGGCAGAGTTGCTAAGGCTATGCTAACGGCTGTACAGTTAAAAAGACTACATGCTAAATATTCGTTTTTTTAACATTTGGAAGTAAATTTACTGTCAAAGGCGGCAATTTAACGCATTCGTGGGTAGTTCTGGTGGGCTCCTACCTATATTAGTGACGGTCCGGGTAAGGCAATTTAAAATTGCATAATTTATCGTGGTTATGGATTAAATTTATGGATAACGGAGTCCGACAAATACATTTCAACGATAGTAATGTTTTCAATCGGACCTTATTTGGCATTTATCAATTTTTAGAGATGTGATGGTTTGACGAGAGCCTGCCATGACACTTAGCTGAGGCTCATGGGAGTGGGCGATTAGTAGTGGCTCCGTGACTCAAGAGAGCGGCGCAAGTAAAAAGAGAAAAAAGAGAGAATGGGAAGGACTCCCCCACACAAGGTAATTTGCAACCATTTTTTATTTGTTCCATTTGCGAAGACAGGTGAGTACTTGGCAATCTCAAATGTTATGCAATATATGCCCAAAAATTAAATAATAAAGACAAAATGCACACAAAATAAACCAAAAGTTATAAAACTAATAGCTAAATTCTCATATCTAACAGACTGACCAATTGATCTACTCTGTCGGCGTTAAAGCTAGACAGTTGACTGGACAGATGACTGACATTTCAATTGACGAGGTAGACACACTCCGGGGCTTGGTCCACCCCGGCGGGGCCTCCCTTGGGCGAGGGTGTCTTGTGATAATGGCCGAAACACTCTGTGACCCCAAGGTCCACTACTGATGAGGTGTCTACAAAATTTTGACGTTCAAATTACCTACAACAATGATGACTTCATGACTTTCTAGAGCAAACAGCTGATGGACTATAAAAACAGGATATTAAGTCAAAAACAATTCAAAAATAATTCAAAGTGAATAGGCATAATATAATCCAAGGGTAGGACTTTAGCTTGATGTTTTTTTCTCTCACTTTCCACTATTTTCCCATCTTGCTGGCCGAAGACCTGGGTAGCGCCTCAGCTACTCGGGGGAGGTTCTGGTTGAGGTGCACTCTCACTTCGCCGGCCTTCGTACCCACTCCAACATTTATGCGACCTTGGTACGGTGAGGTTTACTGACGGAGACATGCGTCGGCCTGTGCCCTCCGCTGCCTTCTATCTAACCAACTGGATCGGCGGATCCTTTGGGGAATGTGTAGCGAGATAACCTTATAAACCTAACCCTAACCCTAACCCTAACCCTAACCCTAACCCTAACCCTAACCCTAACCCTAACCCTAACCCTAACCCTAACCCTAACCCTAACCCTAACCCTCGCCACGTGTCGGGTCAGACAACCTAGGGTTTTGGTCGAGATGCAGTCCCATCTCCCATTACCTATCCGTGGAACTCTTCACCCTCTCCACGTGTCGGGTCAGAAAACCTGGGGTTTTGGTCGAGATGCAGTCCCATCTCCCGTTACCTATCCGTGGAACTTTTTCACCCTCGCCACGTGTCGGGTCAGACAACCTGGGGTTTTGGTCGAGATGCAGTCCCATCTCCCATTACCTATCCGTGGAACTCTTCACCCTCTCCACGTGCCGGGTCAGAAAACCTGGGGTTTTGGTCGAGATGCAGTCCCATCTCCCGTTACCTATCCGTGGAACTTTTTCACCCTCGCCACGTGTCGGGTCAGACAACCTGGGGTTTTGGTCGAGATGCAGTCCCATCTCCCATTACCTATCCGTGGAACTCTTCACCCTCTCCACGTGTCGGGTCAGAAAACCTGGGGTTTTGGTCGAGATGCAGTCCCATCTCCCGTTACCTATCCGTGGAACTTTTTCACCCTCGCCACGTGTCAGGTCAGACAACCTGGGGTTTTGGTCGAGATGCAGTCCCATCTCCCATTACCTATCCGTGGAACTCTTCACCCTCTCCACGTGCCGGGTCAGAAAACCTGGGGTTTTGGTCGAGATGCAGTCCCATCTCCCGTTACCTATCCGTGGAACTTTTTCACCCTCGCCACGTGTCGGGTCAGACAACCTGGGGTTTTGGTCGAGATGCAGTCCCATCTCCCATTACCTATCCGTGGAACTCTTCACCCTCTCCACGTGTCGGGTCAGAAAACCTGGGGTTTTGGTCGAGATGCAGTCCCATCTCCCGTTACCTATCCGTGGAACTTTTTCACCCTCGCCACGTGTCGGGTCAGACAACCTGGGGTTTTGGTCGAGATGCAGTCCCATCTCCCATTACCTATCCGTGGAACTCTTCACCCTCTCCACGTGTCGGGTCAGAAAACCTGGGGTTTTGGTCGAGATGCAGTCACATTTCCCATTGCCTATCCGTGGACTTTCCTTTTCCTTAAAATCAAAATCCTGACACTTAACCAAACTCCTAAACTAACTCGTAACCCTTATCCAAATCCTAAACTTAACCAATTCCAAAACTAAATCCTAAATTGAACCAAATTCCAAGACCAGATCTTAGCCTTGTTCTAAGCCGAAATTTGAAATCCTAAACTTAACTAATTCTAGATTCTAAGCTTAACCAAAATCAAGTTTCTGAATTTAACCTCATCAAAATCCTGACACTTAACCAAACTCCTAAACTAACTCGTAACCCTTATCCAAATCCTAAACTTAACCAATTCTAAAACTAAATCCTAAATTGAACCAAATTCCAAGACCAGAGCTTAACCTTGTTCTAAGCCTGATTTTAATCAAAAAGTTTTTTTTGGTCAAAACAATAATGACGGGACTGCACAAGGGGGCGCCATTGACACATTTGACAGCGGTCGCACAAACAAGGCTTTTTTTAGACAGAATTACTATTTTGTGAATATTATCCTTTAAATGTGGAGATAAATAAATAGGGAAAACACTAATAAAGATTACTAAGGTGTTTAGGGACACTTTGTGGGATTCTGATCACTTTGTGGGGGAGGATATTAAGATAAATGCGATTGTTGACAGATGGTTGCCATGACACTGGGCGGAATCTTACGTACTTCCGGATTGCTGCCGTTGTTAATGCCTATCTCGTTTCAATCAATATACAGCACGATTATTGTTGGGGAGAAGTTGACGGACAAAAATGACCGGGTTAGCAAGATTGAACTATACAAATCGAATTTTATTCGAGTATCATCATTTTGTGGGGCGATTTTAGTAACGGTATTGTTTACAGGCAACCTATGACGCGCCGCGGGGGCTTATGGGTACTTCCGGTTGGCTAATGCTCAGATTAGCTACAATACGGAGAGGTGATGGTTTGGCGAGAGCCTGCCATGACACTTAGCTGAGGCTCATGGGAGTGGGCGATCAGTGGTGGCTCCGGGACGCCAGAGAGTGGCGCAAGTAAAAAGAGAAGAAAGAGAGAATGGGAAGGAATTCGACACAAGGTAATTTGCAACCAGTTTTTATTTGTTCCATTAGCGAAGACAGGTGAGTACTTGACAATCTCAAATGCTATGCAATATGTGCCCAAAAATTAAATAATAAAGACAAAATGCACACGAAATAAACCAAAAGTTATAAAACTAATAGCTAAATTCTCAATATATCTAACAGATTGACCAATTGATCTACTCTGTCAGCGTTAAAGCTAGACAGTTGACTGGACAGATGAATGACATTTGAATTGACGAGGTAGACACACTCCGGGGCTTGATCGACCCCGGCGGGGCCTCCCTTGGGCGAGGGTGTCTTGTGATAATGGCCGAAACACTCTGTGACCCCAAGGTCCACTACTGATGAGGTGTCTACAAAATTTTGACGTTCAAATTACCTACAACAATGATGACTTCATGACTTTCTAGAGCAACCAGCTGATGGACTATAAAAACAGGATATTAAGTCAAAAACAATTCAAAAATAATTCAAAGTGAATAGGCATAATATAATCCAAGGGTAGGACTTTAGCTTGATGTTTTTTTTCTCCCGCTTTCCACTAATTTCCCATCTTGCTGGCCGAAGACCTGGGTAGCGCCTCAGCTACTCGGGGGAGGTTCTGGCTGAGGTGCAGTCTCACTTCGCCGTCCTTCGTACACAATCCGGAATTTATGTGACCTGGTACGGCGGGGTTTACTGCGGAAACATGCGTAGGCCCGTGCCATCCGTTGCCTTCTATCTAACCGACGGGGTCGGCGGACCCTAAGGGGAAGGTGTAACGAGACAAACTCAAAAGACCTAACCAGCCAGTGCCCTTCGGACATCCCGGTAGGACCTTAAGCCAAATTATCGGGTCGCATACTGTTCTAATTTTCCCTTTTCCTGATTAACATCTTTTTTCACCCTCGCCACGTGTCGGGTCAGACAACCTAGGGTTTTGGTCAAGATGCAGTCCCATCTCCCATTACCTATCCGTGGAACTCTTCACCCTCTCCACGTGTCGGGTCAGAAAACCTGGGGTTTTGGTCGAGATGCAGTCCCATCTCCCGTTACCTATCCGTGGAACTTTTTCACCCTCGCCACGTGTCGGGTCAGACAACCTGGGGTTTTGGTCGAGATGCAGTCCCATCTCCCATTACCTATCCGTGGAACTCTTCACCCTCTCCACGTGCCGGGTCAGAAAACCTGGGGTTTTGGTCGAGATGCAGTCCCATCTCCCGTTACCTATCCGTGGAACTTTTTCACCCTCGCCACGTGTCGGGTCAGACAACCTGGGGTTTTGGTCGAGATGCAGTCCCATCTCCCATTACCTATCCGTGGAACTCTTCACCCTCTCCACGTGTCGGGTCAGAAAACCTGGGGTTTTGGTCGAGATGCAGTCCCATCTCCCGTTACCTATCCGTGGAACTTTTTCACCCTCGCCACGTGTCAGGTCAGACAACCTGGGGTTTTGGTCGAGATGCAGTCCCATCTCCCATTACCTATCCGTGGAACTCTTCACCCTCTCCACGTGCCGGGTCAGAAAACCTGGGGTTTTGGTCGAGATGCAGTCCCATCTCCCGTTACCTATCCGTGGAACTTTTTCACCCTCGCCACGTGTCGGGTCAGACAACCTGGGGTTTTGGTCGAGATGCAGTCCCATCTCCCATTACCTATCCGTGGAACTCTTCACCCTCTCCACGTGTCGGGTCAGAAAACCTGGGGTTTTGGTCGAGATGCAGTCCCATCTCCCGTTACCTATCCGTGGAACTTTTTCACCCTCGCCACGTGTCGGGTCAGACAACCTGGGGTTTTGGTCGAGATAAAGTCCCATCTCCCATTACCTATCCGTGGAACTCTTCACCCTCTCCACGTGTCGGGTCAGAAAACCTGGGGTTTTGGTCGAGATGCAGTCACATTTCCCATTGCCTATCCGTGGACTTTCCTTTTCCTTAAAATCAAAATCCTGACACTTAACCAAACTCCTAAACTAACTCGTAACCCTTATCCAAATCCTAAACTTAACCAATTCCAAAACTAAATCCTAAATTGAACCAAATTCCAAGACCAGATCTTAGCCTTGTTCTAAGCCGAAATTTGAAATCCTAAACTTAACTAATTCTAGATTCTAAGCTTAACCAAAATCAAGTTTCTGAATTTAACCTCATCAAAATCCTGACACTTAACCAAACTCCTAAACTAACTCGTAACCCTTATCCAAATCCTAAACTTAACCAATTCTAAAACTAAATCCTAAATTGAACCAAATTCCAAGACCAGAGCTTAACCTTGTTCTAAGCCTGATTTTAATCAAAAAGTTTTTTTTGGTCAAAACAATAATGACGGGACTGCACAAGGGGGCGCCATTGACACATTTGACAGCGGTCGCACAAACAAGGCTTTTTTTAGACAGAATTACTATTTTGTGAATATTATCCTTTAAATGTGGAGATAAATAAATAGGGAAAACACTAATAAAGATTACTAAGGTGTTTAGGGACACTTTGTGGGATTCTGATCACTTTGTGGGGGAGGATATTAAGATAAATGCGATTGTTGACAGATGGTTGCCATGACACTGGGCGGAATCTTACGTACTTCCGGATTGCTGCCGTTGTTAATGCCTATCTCGTTTCAATCAATATACAGCACGATTATTGTTGGGGAGAAGTTGACGGACAAAAATGACCGGGTTAGCAAGATTAAACTATACAAATCGAATTTTATTCGAGTATCATCATTTTGTGGGGCGATTTTAGTAACGGTATTGTTTACAGGCAACCTATGACGCGCCGCGGGGGCTTATGGGTACTTCCGGTTGGCTAATGCTCAGATTAGCTACAATACGGAGAGGTGATGGTTTGGCGAGAGCCTGCCATGACACTTAGCTGAGGCTCATGGGAGTGGGCGATCAGTGGTGGCTCCGGGACGCCAGAGAGTGGCGCAAGTAAAAAGAGAAGAAAGAGAGAATGGGAAGGAATTCGACACAAGGTAATTTGCAACCAGTTTTTATTTGTTCCATTAGCGAAGACAGGTGAGTACTTGACAATCTCAAATGCTATGCAATATGTGCCCAAAAATTAAATAATAAAGACAAAATGCACACGAAATAAACCAAAAGTTATAAAACTAATAGCTAAATTCTCAATATATCTAACAGATTGACCAATTGATCTACTCTGTCAGCGTTAAAGCTAGACAGTTGACTGGACAGATGAATGACATTTGAATTGACGAGGTAGACACACTCCGGGGCTTGATCGACCCCGGCGGGGCCTCCCTTGGGCGAGGGTGTCTTGTGATAATGGCCGAAACACTCTGTGACCCCAAGGTCCACTACTGATGAGGTGTCTACAAAATTTTGACGTTCAAATTACCTACAACAATGATGACTTCATGACTTTCTAGAGCAACCAGCTGATGGACTATAAAAACAGGATATTAAGTCAAAAACAATTCAAAAATAATTCAAAGTGAATAGGCATAATATAATCCAAGGGTAGGACTTTAGCTTGATGTTTTTTTTCTCCCGCTTTCCACTAATTTCCCATCTTGCTGGCCGAAGACCTGGGTAGCGCCTCAGCTACTCGGGGGAGGTTCTGGCTGAGGTGCAGTCTCACTTCGCCGTCCTTCGTACACAATCCGGAATTTATGTGACCTGGTACGGCGGGGTTTACTGCGGAAACATGCGTAGGCCCGTGCCATCCGTTGCCTTCTATCTAACCGACGGGGTCGGCGGACCCTAAGGGGAAGGTGTAACGAGACAAACTCAAAAGACCTAACCCTAACCCTAACCCTAACCCTAACCCTAACCCTAACCCTAACCCTAACCCTAACCCTAACCCTACCCCGAATCCAATCCCTGTATACATCCCACTAGGAACAGTTATTCCAAACGGCAGACTCAATTTACATAATTAGGATAAATTTATCCCAAAATTTGTATAAAGTAATTCGGCCTCACTCACCTTAATAAAATGTAATTGAAATTTAATCAGAATAATTCGGACCCACTAATAAAATTTAAGATTGATTCGGACCCACTTACCTTAGATACTTACTTTGTATACTCACCTCAAATTGGTGCCACGCCTCTGGTCCCCGGTCCAGGCTCACTGAAAAACAAAAAAAAAAAAAAAAGAAAAAAATCAACAACAAACAAAAAAAGGAAAAAAAATCAACAAATTATACATGTATATAAATGCCTACCTGCATAATCCACTTACCTGTAGTCCACGCCTCTGGTCCCCGGACCACGCCCGCTAAAAAATCACAAAAGGTAAAAAATCACAAAAAGCAATCAACGAAAAAATTTTTAATAGGCATTTTATATGCATGTATAAATACCTACCTTAATAATCCACTCACCTGTAGTAAGAAAAACGAGAAGCAACACCAAAAATAAAAGAATATAATAAAAAAATATATAATAATAAAAAATAGGAAAATAAAAAATTTTTTTGAAAAAACAAGTCAACACAATGTTCACATTCCTATTTCATAACAATAAATTGTAAATAGAACACTTTCATTAAGGCTAAAACCAGTTTCATTTCCAAAAAGACAAAGTCGAAAAACACAGTTTTATTTCCAAAAAGAAAAAAAGTCAAAAACAAAAACGTAAATTTGAAAATAAAAATTCGAACCGAACAGAGGATATAAATAGACGTGCAGGGCGACAGACGCTCAGTGCATTTAGGGAGAGCAAAGGGTAAACAACTCAGCAGTAAATACATTCAATAAATTTAGCAATTTTTCATTTTTTGTTTGTGTGCCAGACCTGAAGAAGGCCCATGCGGCCGAAACGTTGTCAGGGCACACTTTCATTATATTGGCCATAAAAACTGTTTTAATAAAACCAATTTTGTTTATAATAAAACCAATTTTGTTCATCAAATTTTCTTTATTGCACATAAAAACATAAATAATTTTATTACATAAATAACAAAGGCAAAATCCTAATAATGGAGCAAGGTTGGACCACGGTCCACTATGGCCGACGCCGCCGCTTGGCTTACCAGAGCCCTGGGCAGGAGGCTGGGAGGTGTGCCGGACGGATGGACCGTGCTTTTGCCCCTCCTTCCTATGGGAGGGGGGGCTCCCATCGTAATCCTAACCCTAACCCTAACCCTAACCCTAACCCTAACCCTAACCCTAACCCTAACCCTAACCCTAACCCTAACCCTAACCACGCTCTACCAAAATAGGAGAGCGCATGGATGCCGCACAGAGCAGGATGCTCTCACTCCACCCAGATAGGGGAGATGATCAATTAAGTGCGAGGTACGAGAAGCAAAAATTAATTTACCCACCTCTACCCAAATAGGAGAGTGATGGATGCCGCACAGAGCAATGGCTCTCGCTCCACCCAAAATGCGGGGAGACGATCAATAAGTGCGAGGTACTATTAAAGTTGAACGCAAATGGAGCTGTCAACCTCACATGCCAAGTCGAGACTCATTATTACATATATAACCAAGGCGACCGGATAGGAAAAGTTCAATCACAAACAATAAGCACAAACACGTGTCCAATAAATATCTTTATTAAGCCAAATTTGGTCCTGGCCAGCATGGCTGGCGCGGCCGCAGCGGACGGGATGCTCGGGGGCTGGTTCGTGGGGTGGGCCGGGATGGTAGGACCGTGCCTTTGTTCCTCTCCTTCGGGGGAGGAACTCCCTACCTCATCCTAACTCGCCTGTGCCACCTCCTGTGCCCCCCCACGTTTCCGGTTTCCATTGGGCTCCTGTTCCGTTTGTGTGCTGTTCCCTACACTGGTCCTATCCCACCCCAATCCTAACCTAACCCTAATCCTAAACCCTAACCCTAACCCTAACCCTAACCCTAACCCTAACCCTAACCTGACCCCATTTCCCAATAAGACAAGAACGTCAATCTGCAAGTTAAAAAATGGAAATTAAACAAGTCAAAAATTTGAACAGGAAATAAAAAAATATAAGTCATAAATTTGAACATAATCACAAATTTGAACCTGTACAATTGCAAACAAGCATCATTCGAAACCAAAAATGTGTTAAAAGTAAATACTTACCTTAATTAAAACCACAATACTTACCTGAAAAAAACAATAAATACTTACCTATACCGGAGATCGCAAATCCACGCCCAATCAGTGCCTGCAAATGAAACAAAAAAATTTATTACACAAAATCAAGTTAAAGAAAAATAATTTCACATAATAAATGCAATTCGCAAAATGCTCTCAGTCTCGATGCGGCCATGGAGGAGGAAGCAGCTCCCCATGCAGTCAAACCAAACTAAAATTAGATAGGATTTCTGTGTGCCAGACCTGAGGAAGGCAAAAAAATGCCGAAACGTTGTCGATGGCCACACAGATCAAACAATAATTACCCACGCTCTACCAAAATAGGAGAGCGCATGGATGCCGCACAGAGCAGGATGCTCTCACTCCACCCAGATAGGGGAGATGATCAATTAAGTGCGAGGTACGAGAAGCAAAAATTAATTTACCCACCTCTACCCAAATAGGAGAGTGATGGATGCCGCACAGAGCAATGGCTCTCGCTCCACCCAAAATGCGGGGAGACGATCAATAAGTGCGAGGTACTATTAAAGTTGAACGCAAATGGAGCTGTCAACCTCACATGCCAAGTCGAGACTCATTATTACATATATAACCAAGGCGACCGGATAGGAAAAGTTCAATCACAAACAATAAGCACAAACACGTGTCCAATAAATATCTTTATTAAGCCAAATTTGGTCCTGGCCAGCATGGCTGGCGCGGCCGCAGCGGACGGGATGCTCGGGGGCTGGTTCGTGGGGTGGGCCGGGATGGTAGGACCGTGCCTTTGTTCCTCTCCTTCGGGGGAGGAACTCCCTACCTCATCCTAACTCGCCTGTGCCACCTCCTGTGCCCCCCCACGTTTCCGGTTTCCATTGGGCTCCTGTTCCGTTTGTGTGCTGTTCCCTACACTGGTCCTATCCCACCCCAATCCTAACCTAACCCTAATCCTAAACCCTAACCCTAACCCTAACCCTAACCCTAACCCTAACCCTAACCTGACCCCATTTCCCAATAAGACAAGAACGTCAATCTGCAAGTTAAAAAATGGAAATTAAACAAGTCAAAAATTTGAACAGGAAATAAAAAAATATAAGTCATAAATTTGAACATAATCACAAATTTGAACCTGTACAATTGCAAACAAGCATCATTCGAAACCAAAAATGTGTTAAAAGTAAATACTTACCTTAATTAAAACCACAATACTTACCTGAAAAAAACAATAAATACTTACCTATACCGGAGATCGCAAATCCACGCCCAATCAGTGCCTGCAAATGAAACAAAAAAATTTATTACACAAAATCAAGTTAAAGAAAAATAATTTCACATAATAAATGCAATTCGCAAAATGCTCTCAGTCTCGATGCGGCCATGGAGGAGGAAGCAGCTCCCCATGCAGTCAAACCAAACTAAAATTAGATAGGATTTCTGTGTGCCAGACCTGAGGAAGGCAAAAAAATGCCGAAACGTTGTCGATGGCCACACAGATCAAACAATAATTACCCACGCTCTACCAAAATAGGAGAGCGCATGGATGCCGCACAGAGCAGGATGCTCTCACTCCACCCAGATAGGGGAGATGATCAATTAAGTGCGAGGTACGAGAAGCAAAAATTAATTTACCCACCTCTACCCAAATAGGAGAGTGATGGATGCCGCACAGAGCAATGGCTCTCGCTCCACCCAAAATGCGGGGAGACGATCAATAAGTGCGAGGTACTATTAAAGTTGAACGCAAATGGAGCTGTCAACCTCACATGCCAAGTCGAGACTCATTATTACATATATAACCAAGGCGACCGGATAGGAAAAGTTCAATCACAAACAATAAGCACAAACACGTGTCCAATAAATATCTTTATTAAGCCAAATTTGGTCCTGGCCAGCATGGCTGGCGCGGCCGCAGCGGACGGGATGCTCGGGGGCTGGTTCGTGGGGTGGGCCGGGATGGTAGGACCGTGCCTTTGTTCCTCTCCTTCGGGGGAGGAACTCCCTACCTCATCCTAACTCGCCTGTGCCACCTCCTGTGCCCCCCCACGTTTCCGGTTTCCATTGGGCTCCTGTTCCGTTTGTGTGCTGTTCCCTACACTGGTCCTATCCCACCCCAATCCTAACCTAACCCTAATCCTAAACCCTAACCCTAACCCTAACCCTAACCCTAACCCTAACCCTAACCTGACCCCATTTCCCAATAAGACAAGAACGTCAATCTGCAAGTTAAAAAATGGAAATTAAACAAGTCAAAAATTTGAACAGGAAATAAAAAAATATAAGTCATAAATTTGAACATAATCACAAATTTGAACCTGTACAATTGCAAACAAGCATCATTCGAAACCAAAAATGTGTTAAAAGTAAATACTTACCTTAATTAAAACCACAATACTTACCTGAAAAAAACAATAAATACTTACCTATACCGGAGATCGCAAATCCACGCCCAATCAGTGCCTGCAAATGAAACAAAAAAATTTATTACACAAAATCAAGTTAAAGAAAAATAATTTCACATAATAAATGCAATTCGCAAAATGCTCTCAGTCTCGATGCGGCCATGGAGGAGGAAGCAGCTCCCCATGCAGTCAAACCAAACTAAAATTAGATAGGATTTCTGTGTGCCAGACCTGAGGAAGGCAAAAAAATGCCGAAACGTTGTCGATGGCCACACAGATCAAACAATAATTACCCACGCTCTACCAAAATAGGAGAGCGCATGGATGCCGCACAGAGCAGGATGCTCTCACTCCACCCAGATAGGGGAGATGATCAATTAAGTGCGAGGTACGAGAAGCAAAAATTAATTTACCCACCTCTACCCAAATAGGAGAGTGATGGATGCCGCACAGAGCAATGGCTCTCGCTCCACCCAAAATGCGGGGAGACGATCAATAAGTGCGAGGTACTATTAAAGTTGAACGCAAATGGAGCTGTCAACCTCACATGCCAAGTCGAGACTCATTATTACATATATAACCAAGGCGACCGGATAGGAAAAGTTCAATCACAAACAATAAGCACAAACACGTGTCCAATAAATATCTTTATTAAGCCAAATTTGGTCCTGGCCAGCATGGCTGGCGCGGCCGCAGCGGACGGGATGCTCGGGGGCTGGTTCGTGGGGTGGGCCGGGATGGTAGGACCGTGCCTTTGTTCCTCTCCTTCGGGGGAGGAACTCCCTACCTCATCCTAACTCGCCTGTGCCACCTCCTGTGCCCCCCCACGTTTCCGGTTTCCATTGGGCTCCTGTTCCGTTTGTGTGCTGTTCCCTACACTGGTCCTATCCCACCCCAATCCTAACCTAACCCTAATCCTAAACCCTAACCCTAACCCTAACCCTAACCCTAACCCTAACCCTAACCTGACCCCATTTCCCAATAAGACAAGAACGTCAATCTGCAAGTTAAAAAATGGAAATTAAACAAGTCAAAAATTTGAACAGGAAATAAAAAAATATAAGTCATAAATTTGAACATAATCACAAATTTGAACCTGTACAATTGCAAACAAGCATCATTCGAAACCAAAAATGTGTTAAAAGTAAATACTTACCTTAATTAAAACCACAATACTTACCTGAAAAAAACAATAAATACTTACCTATACCGGAGATCGCAAATCCACGCCCAATCAGTGCCTGCAAATGAAACAAAAAAATTTATTACACAAAATCAAGTTAAAGAAAAATAATTTCACATAATAAATGCAATTCGCAAAATGCTCTCAGTCTCGATGCGGCCATGGAGGAGGAAGCAGCTCCCCATGCAGTCAAACCAAACTAAAATTAGATAGGATTTCTGTGTGCCAGACCTGAGGAAGGCAAAAAAATGCCGAAACGTTGTCGATGGCCACACAGATCAAACAATAATTACCCACGCTCTACCAAAATAGGAGAGCGCATGGATGCCGCACAGAGCAGGATGCTCTCACTCCACCCAGATAGGGGAGATGATCAATTAAGTGCGAGGTACGAGAAGCAAAAATTAATTTACCCACCTCTACCCAAATAGGAGAGTGATGGATGCCGCACAGAGCAATGGCTCTCGCTCCACCCAAAATGCGGGGAGACGATCAATAAGTGCGAGGTACTATTAAAGTTGAACGCAAATGGAGCTGTCAACCTCACATGCCAAGTCGAGACTCATTATTACATATATAACCAAGGCGACCGGATAGGAAAAGTTCAATCACAAACAATAAGCACAAACACGTGTCCAATAAATATCTTTATTAAGCCAAATTTGGTCCTGGCCAGCATGGCTGGCGCGGCCGCAGCGGACGGGATGCTCGGGGGCTGGTTCGTGGGGTGGGCCGGGATGGTAGGACCGTGCCTTTGTTCCTCTCCTTCGGGGGAGGAACTCCCTACCTCATCCTAACTCGCCTGTGCCACCTCCTGTGCCCCCCCACGTTTCCGGTTTCCATTGGGCTCCTGTTCCGTTTGTGTGCTGTTCCCTACACTGGTCCTATCCCACCCCAATCCTAACCTAACCCTAATCCTAAACCCTAACCCTAACCCTAACCCTAACCCTAACCCTAACCCTAACCTGACCCCATTTCCCAATAAGACAAGAACGTCAATCTGCAAGTTAAAAAATGGAAATTAAACAAGTCAAAAATTTGAACAGGAAATAAAAAAATATAAGTCATAAATTTGAACATAATCACAAATTTGAACCTGTACAATTGCAAACAAGCATCATTCGAAACCAAAAATGTGTTAAAAGTAAATACTTACCTTAATTAAAACCACAATACTTACCTGAAAAAAACAATAAATACTTACCTATACCGGAGATCGCAAATCCACGCCCAATCAGTGCCTGCAAATGAAACAAAAAAATTTATTACACAAAATCAAGTTAAAGAAAAATAATTTCACATAATAAATGCAATTCGCAAAATGCTCTCAGTCTCGATGCGGCCATGGAGGAGGAAGCAGCTCCCCATGCAGTCAAACCAAACTAAAATTAGATAGGATTTCTGTGTGCCAGACCTGAGGAAGGCAAAAAAATGCCGAAACGTTGTCGATGGCCACACAGATCAAACAATAATTACCCACGCTCTACCAAAATAGGAGAGCGCATGGATGCCGCACAGAGCAGGATGCTCTCACTCCACCCAGATAGGGGAGATGATCAATTAAGTGCGAGGTACGAGAAGCAAAAATTAATTTACCCACCTCTACCCAAATAGGAGAGTGATGGATGCCGCACAGAGCAATGGCTCTCGCTCCACCCAAAATGCGGGGAGACGATCAATAAGTGCGAGGTACTATTAAAGTTGAACGCAAATGGAGCTGTCAACCTCACATGCCAAGTCGAGACTCATTATTACATATATAACCAAGGCGACCGGATAGGAAAAGTTCAATCACAAACAATAAGCACAAACACGTGTCCAATAAATATCTTTATTAAGCCAAATTTGGTCCTGGCCAGCATGGCTGGCGCGGCCGCAGCGGACGGGATGCTCGGGGGCTGGTTCGTGGGGTGGGCCGGGATGGTAGGACCGTGCCTTTGTTCCTCTCCTTCGGGGGAGGAACTCCCTACCTCATCCTAACTCGCCTGTGCCACCTCCTGTGCCCCCCCACGTTTCCGGTTTCCATTGGGCTCCTGTTCCGTTTGTGTGCTGTTCCCTACACTGGTCCTATCCCACCCCAATCCTAACCTAACCCTAATCCTAAACCCTAACCCTAACCCTAACCCTAACCCTAACCCTAACCCTAACCTGACCCCATTTCCCAATAAGACAAGAACGTCAATCTGCAAGTTAAAAAATGGAAATTAAACAAGTCAAAAATTTGAACAGGAAATAAAAAAATATAAGTCATAAATTTGAACATAATCACAAATTTGAACCTGTACAATTGCAAACAAGCATCATTCGAAACCAAAAATGTGTTAAAAGTAAATACTTACCTTAATTAAAACCACAATACTTACCTGAAAAAAACAATAAATACTTACCTATACCGGAGATCGCAAATCCACGCCCAATCAGTGCCTGCAAATGAAACAAAAAAATTTATTACACAAAATCAAGTTAAAGAAAAATAATTTCACATAATAAATGCAATTCGCAAAATGCTCTCAGTCTCGATGCGGCCATGGAGGAGGAAGCAGCTCCCCATGCAGTCAAACCAAACTAAAATTAGATAGGATTTCTGTGTGCCAGACCTGAGGAAGGCAAAAAAATGCCGAAACGTTGTCGATGGCCACACAGATCAAACAATAATTACCCACGCTCTACCAAAATAGGAGAGCGCATGGATGCCGCACAGAGCAGGATGCTCTCACTCCACCCAGATAGGGGAGATGATCAATTAAGTGCGAGGTACGAGAAGCAAAAATTAATTTACCCACCTCTACCCAAATAGGAGAGTGATGGATGCCGCACAGAGCAATGGCTCTCGCTCCACCCAAAATGCGGGGAGACGATCAATAAGTGCGAGGTACTATTAAAGTTGAACGCAAATGGAGCTGTCAACCTCACATGCCAAGTCGAGACTCATTATTACATATATAACCAAGGCGACCGGATAGGAAAAGTTCAATCACAAACAATAAGCACAAACACGTGTCCAATAAATATCTTTATTAAGCCAAATTTGGTCCTGGCCAGCATGGCTGGCGCGGCCGCAGCGGACGGGATGCTCGGGGGCTGGTTCGTGGGGTGGGCCGGGATGGTAGGACCGTGCCTTTGTTCCTCTCCTTCGGGGGAGGAACTCCCTACCTCATCCTAACTCGCCTGTGCCACCTCCTGTGCCCCCCCACGTTTCCGGTTTCCATTGGGCTCCTGTTCCGTTTGTGTGCTGTTCCCTACACTGGTCCTATCCCACCCCAATCCTAACCTAACCCTAATCCTAAACCCTAACCCTAACCCTAACCCTAACCCTAACCCTAACCCTAACCTGACCCCATTTCCCAATAAGACAAGAACGTCAATCTGCAAGTTAAAAAATGGAAATTAAACAAGTCAAAAATTTGAACAGGAAATAAAAAAATATAAGTCATAAATTTGAACATAATCACAAATTTGAACCTGTACAATTGCAAACAAGCATCATTCGAAACCAAAAATGTGTTAAAAGTAAATACTTACCTTAATTAAAACCACAATACTTACCTGAAAAAAACAATAAATACTTACCTATACCGGAGATCGCAAATCCACGCCCAATCAGTGCCTGCAAATGAAACAAAAAAATTTATTACACAAAATCAAGTTAAAGAAAAATAATTTCACATAATAAATGCAATTCGCAAAATGCTCTCAGTCTCGATGCGGCCATGGAGGAGGAAGCAGCTCCCCATGCAGTCAAACCAAACTAAAATTAGATAGGATTTCTGTGTGCCAGACCTGAGGAAGGCAAAAAAATGCCGAAACGTTGTCGATGGCCACACAGATCAAACAATAATTACCCACGCTCTACCAAAATAGGAGAGCGCATGGATGCCGCACAGAGCAGGATGCTCTCACTCCACCCAGATAGGGGAGATGATCAATTAAGTGCGAGGTACGAGAAGCAAAAATTAATTTACCCACCTCTACCCAAATAGGAGAGTGATGGATGCCGCACAGAGCAATGGCTCTCGCTCCACCCAAAATGCGGGGAGACGATCAATAAGTGCGAGGTACTATTAAAGTTGAACGCAAATGGAGCTGTCAACCTCACATGCCAAGTCGAGACTCATTATTACATATATAACCAAGGCGACCGGATAGGAAAAGTTCAATCACAAACAATAAGCACAAACACGTGTCCAATAAATATCTTTATTAAGCCAAATTTGGTCCTGGCCAGCATGGCTGGCGCGGCCGCAGCGGACGGGATGCTCGGGGGCTGGTTCGTGGGGTGGGCCGGGATGGTAGGACCGTGCCTTTGTTCCTCTCCTTCGGGGGAGGAACTCCCTACCTCATCCTAACTCGCCTGTGCCACCTCCTGTGCCCCCCCACGTTTCCGGTTTCCATTGGGCTCCTGTTCCGTTTGTGTGCTGTTCCCTACACTGGTCCTATCCCACCCCAATCCTAACCTAACCCTAATCCTAAACCCTAACCCTAACCCTAACCCTAACCCTAACCCTAACCCTAACCTGACCCCATTTCCCAATAAGACAAGAACGTCAATCTGCAAGTTAAAAAATGGAAATTAAACAAGTCAAAAATTTGAACAGGAAATAAAAAAATATAAGTCATAAATTTGAACATAATCACAAATTTGAACCTGTACAATTGCAAACAAGCATCATTCGAAACCAAAAATGTGTTAAAAGTAAATACTTACCTTAATTAAAACCACAATACTTACCTGAAAAAAACAATAAATACTTACCTATACCGGAGATCGCAAATCCACGCCCAATCAGTGCCTGCAAATGAAACAAAAAAATTTATTACACAAAATCAAGTTAAAGAAAAATAATTTCACATAATAAATGCAATTCGCAAAATGCTCTCAGTCTCGATGCGGCCATGGAGGAGGAAGCAGCTCCCCATGCAGTCAAACCAAACTAAAATTAGATAGGATTTCTGTGTGCCAGACCTGAGGAAGGCAAAAAAATGCCGAAACGTTGTCGATGGCCACACAGATCAAACAATAATTACCCACGCTCTACCAAAATAGGAGAGCGCATGGATGCCGCACAGAGCAGGATGCTCTCACTCCACCCAGATAGGGGAGATGATCAATTAAGTGCGAGGTACGAGAAGCAAAAATTAATTTACCCACCTCTACCCAAATAGGAGAGTGATGGATGCCGCACAGAGCAATGGCTCTCGCTCCACCCAAAATGCGGGGAGACGATCAATAAGTGCGAGGTACTATTAAAGTTGAACGCAAATGGAGCTGTCAACCTCACATGCCAAGTCGAGACTCATTATTACATATATAACCAAGGCGACCGGATAGGAAAAGTTCAATCACAAACAATAAGCACAAACACGTGTCCAATAAATATCTTTATTAAGCCAAATTTGGTCCTGGCCAGCATGGCTGGCGCGGCCGCAGCGGACGGGATGCTCGGGGGCTGGTTCGTGGGGTGGGCCGGGATGGTAGGACCGTGCCTTTGTTCCTCTCCTTCGGGGGAGGAACTCCCTACCTCATCCTAACTCGCCTGTGCCACCTCCTGTGCCCCCCCACGTTTCCGGTTTCCATTGGGCTCCTGTTCCGTTTGTGTGCTGTTCCCTACACTGGTCCTATCCCACCCCAATCCTAACCTAACCCTAATCCTAAACCCTAACCCTAACCCTAACCCTAACCCTAACCCTAACCCTAACCTGACCCCATTTCCCAATAAGACAAGAACGTCAATCTGCAAGTTAAAAAATGGAAATTAAACAAGTCAAAAATTTGAACAGGAAATAAAAAAATATAAGTCATAAATTTGAACATAATCACAAATTTGAACCTGTACAATTGCAAACAAGCATCATTCGAAACCAAAAATGTGTTAAAAGTAAATACTTACCTTAATTAAAACCACAATACTTACCTGAAAAAAACAATAAATACTTACCTATACCGGAGATCGCAAATCCACGCCCAATCAGTGCCTGCAAATGAAACAAAAAAATTTATTACACAAAATCAAGTTAAAGAAAAATAATTTCACATAATAAATGCAATTCGCAAAATGCTCTCAGTCTCGATGCGGCCATGGAGGAGGAAGCAGCTCCCCATGCAGTCAAACCAAACTAAAATTAGATAGGATTTCTGTGTGCCAGACCTGAGGAAGGCAAAAAAATGCCGAAACGTTGTCGATGGCCACACAGATCAAACAATAATTACCCACGCTCTACCAAAATAGGAGAGCGCATGGATGCCGCACAGAGCAGGATGCTCTCACTCCACCCAGATAGGGGAGATGATCAATTAAGTGCGAGGTACGAGAAGCAAAAATTAATTTACCCACCTCTACCCAAATAGGAGAGTGATGGATGCCGCACAGAGCAATGGCTCTCGCTCCACCCAAAATGCGGGGAGACGATCAATAAGTGCGAGGTACTATTAAAGTTGAACGCAAATGGAGCTGTCAACCTCACATGCCAAGTCGAGACTCATTATTACATATATAACCAAGGCGACCGGATAGGAAAAGTTCAATCACAAACAATAAGCACAAACACGTGTCCAATAAATATCTTTATTAAGCCAAATTTGGTCCTGGCCAGCATGGCTGGCGCGGCCGCAGCGGACGGGATGCTCGGGGGCTGGTTCGTGGGGTGGGCCGGGATGGTAGGACCGTGCCTTTGTTCCTCTCCTTCGGGGGAGGAACTCCCTACCTCATCCTAACTCGCCTGTGCCACCTCCTGTGCCCCCCCACGTTTCCGGTTTCCATTGGGCTCCTGTTCCGTTTGTGTGCTGTTCCCTACACTGGTCCTATCCCACCCCAATCCTAACCTAACCCTAATCCTAAACCCTAACCCTAACCCTAACCCTAACCCTAACCCTAACCCTAACCTGACCCCATTTCCCAATAAGACAAGAACGTCAATCTGCAAGTTAAAAAATGGAAATTAAACAAGTCAAAAATTTGAACAGGAAATAAAAAAATATAAGTCATAAATTTGAACATAATCACAAATTTGAACCTGTACAATTGCAAACAAGCATCATTCGAAACCAAAAATGTGTTAAAAGTAAATACTTACCTTAATTAAAACCACAATACTTACCTGAAAAAAACAATAAATACTTACCTATACCGGAGATCGCAAATCCACGCCCAATCAGTGCCTGCAAATGAAACAAAAAAATTTATTACACAAAATCAAGTTAAAGAAAAATAATTTCACATAATAAATGCAATTCGCAAAATGCTCTCAGTCTCGATGCGGCCATGGAGGAGGAAGCAGCTCCCCATGCAGTCAAACCAAACTAAAATTAGATAGGATTTCTGTGTGCCAGACCTGAGGAAGGCAAAAAAATGCCGAAACGTTGTCGATGGCCACACAGATCAAACAATAATTACCCACGCTCTACCAAAATAGGAGAGCGCATGGATGCCGCACAGAGCAGGATGCTCTCACTCCACCCAGATAGGGGAGATGATCAATTAAGTGCGAGGTACGAGAAGCAAAAATTAATTTACCCACCTCTACCCAAATAGGAGAGTGATGGATGCCGCACAGAGCAATGGCTCTCGCTCCACCCAAAATGCGGGGAGACGATCAATAAGTGCGAGGTACTATTAAAGTTGAACGCAAATGGAGCTGTCAACCTCACATGCCAAGTCGAGACTCATTATTACATATATAACCAAGGCGACCGGATAGGAAAAGTTCAATCACAAACAATAAGCACAAACACGTGTCCAATAAATATCTTTATTAAGCCAAATTTGGTCCTGGCCAGCATGGCTGGCGCGGCCGCAGCGGACGGGATGCTCGGGGGCTGGTTCGTGGGGTGGGCCGGGATGGTAGGACCGTGCCTTTGTTCCTCTCCTTCGGGGGAGGAACTCCCTACCTCATCCTAACTCGCCTGTGCCACCTCCTGTGCCCCCCCACGTTTCCGGTTTCCATTGGGCTCCTGTTCCGTTTGTGTGCTGTTCCCTACACTGGTCCTATCCCACCCCAATCCTAACCTAACCCTAATCCTAAACCCTAACCCTAACCCTAACCCTAACCCTAACCCTAACCCTAACCTGACCCCATTTCCCAATAAGACAAGAACGTCAATCTGCAAGTTAAAAAATGGAAATTAAACAAGTCAAAAATTTGAACAGGAAATAAAAAAATATAAGTCATAAATTTGAACATAATCACAAATTTGAACCTGTACAATTGCAAACAAGCATCATTCGAAACCAAAAATGTGTTAAAAGTAAATACTTACCTTAATTAAAACCACAATACTTACCTGAAAAAAACAATAAATACTTACCTATACCGGAGATCGCAAATCCACGCCCAATCAGTGCCTGCAAATGAAACAAAAAAATTTATTACACAAAATCAAGTTAAAGAAAAATAATTTCACATAATAAATGCAATTCGCAAAATGCTCTCAGTCTCGATGCGGCCATGGAGGAGGAAGCAGCTCCCCATGCAGTCAAACCAAACTAAAATTAGATAGGATTTCTGTGTGCCAGACCTGAGGAAGGCAAAAAAATGCCGAAACGTTGTCGATGGCCACACAGATCAAACAATAATTACCCACGCTCTACCAAAATAGGAGAGCGCATGGATGCCGCACAGAGCAGGATGCTCTCACTCCACCCAGATAGGGGAGATGATCAATTAAGTGCGAGGTACGAGAAGCAAAAATTAATTTACCCACCTCTACCCAAATAGGAGAGTGATGGATGCCGCACAGAGCAATGGCTCTCGCTCCACCCAAAATGCGGGGAGACGATCAATAAGTGCGAGGTACTATTAAAGTTGAACGCAAATGGAGCTGTCAACCTCACATGCCAAGTCGAGACTCATTATTACATATATAACCAAGGCGACCGGATAGGAAAAGTTCAATCACAAACAATAAGCACAAACACGTGTCCAATAAATATCTTTATTAAGCCAAATTTGGTCCTGGCCAGCATGGCTGGCGCGGCCGCAGCGGACGGGATGCTCGGGGGCTGGTTCGTGGGGTGGGCCGGGATGGTAGGACCGTGCCTTTGTTCCTCTCCTTCGGGGGAGGAACTCCCTACCTCATCCTAACCCTAACCCTAACCCTAACCCTAACCCTAACCCTAACCCTAACCCTAACCCTAACCCTAACCCTAACCCTAACCCTAACCCTAACCCTAACCCTAACCCAATTTTGTTTATAATAAAACCAATTTTGTTCATCAAATTTTCTTTATTGCACATAAAAACATAAATAATTTTATTACATAAATAACAAAGGCAAAATCCTAATAATGGAGCAAGGTTGGACCACGGTCCACTATGGCCGACGCCGCCGCTTGGCTTACCAGAGCCCTGGGCAGGAGGCTGGGAGGTGTGCCGGACGGATGGACCGTGCTTTTGCCCCTCCTTCCTATGGGAGGGGGGGCTCCCATCGTAATCCTAACCAGCCAGCGCCTCCTCCGGTGCCCCCCGGCCACTCCGGCCTCAGGGTTCGCTCGTATGCTACGGTGGTTCGCCAAGGTCGTAGACCGCCTCCTGGTGCACGTGGCACCCGAGGTGAGGCTCCGGCCAATAGATGGCAACAAGCCGATGCCCATTTTGGCCTCCTAGTCCGAAAGTTGCACAACATCATTAAAGTGACACATCATCTGCGGAATGTAGACCCTGAGAGTGGAGCCCCGCAACCGCGAATGATTGCAAGGATGGTGCAGGTTTTGGCGACCATGGTCAGGCCAGCATTCCCTGCCGGGGATGCATTGGACCTGATCATGGGCAATGCTCAAAATTGGGGCCACACAACATGCCAAATTTTGACCGACCATTACTTGACCTGTCTTGCCCAGCTTGTGAAGGACCTGCAGACACTCATTACCCCAGAATGGGAAGCTGCCTTTGCGGTGGCGACGAGGTGGGCCAGACGGAATTTTCCGCGGCTCTCGCAGGCCACTTTGGACTATGTTGCGGAGCAGGTCAGGGCGAACACGGTAGATCCATCCCCTGCTTCACCGAGCCCGACTTCTCCTCCAACACCAGGTCCAGATCCGGGGCCCGTGACTCCATTGACGGAGCCCGTGACTCTGTTGACGCCGATTCAGACCCGGTCGTCGCCGGCACCAAGTCAGGTGCCGGTACCCGTGGCCCTGTTGGCACCGGTCCTGTCCCAGACTACACCGACACCAAGTTTGGTCTCGGGGCTGGATGATACAGTGGAGGATGAGGACAATGGTGTGGTGTTACCACCGCCGTTTCCGAGTCAGCCGCTGGAGTCTCCCCAGCCCCCGGGCAAGGTCAAGGCCAAAACCGACCGGGTTCTCCTGACCCCACCTGCTGGGGATTCCCGGCCTGGTGGTTGCGAGACGGAGGCTTGGGTCGCGTCGCCTGGTCCTTCCGTGGGGGTCCAGAGTTTGGCCCCCCCGGTGGAACCAATACCACCTGGACACCGGAAAGCGCGAAACCCCCAAGGTCGGGTGACCGACCCAATCACATCGAAGTGGATCATTGTGGGTGACTCCAATGTGAGCCAATTGCCGGCCCCTATAGACCACGAAATGCAAAGGGTTAGTATACCGGAGGGCTTGTTTCGGCACGGCCATACTTACCTGGACAATGCTCTGGTGAAACACGACGACTATATGGATGTCATTATCTTGGCGTTTGGCATTTATGACAGGGCCAATAAGGTTAAGGAGACGACCATTAAGTCGATCCAGAGGATGCTCAATTCCCTCGATGTCAGGTTCCCTTATGCGATCATCGTCATCCCTTACATCCACTACTCGGACCTCCTGCCAGACTGGGAAAAAGAGAACCTCAACATGGTCAACGAATGGGTCAAAGAACGTGAGGATGTTACACAGCTTCCCCAGCTACCACACGGGCAGTTCCAGGTCCAACAGGACCAGCTCCAATGGACGGCTGACACCGCAGCCAGGATGATGATCCACTGGGAGTCAAGCCTTCATGATCTCATTTGTGGTGAAGTCTATTGTGGGGAACGTTTTAATCCAGGCCTGCTCACACCCTCATCCTACCCTAACCCCAACCCCAACCCTAACCCCCAACCCTAACCCTAACCCTAACCCTAACCCTAACCCTACCCCGAATCCAATCCCTGTATACATCCCACTAGGAACAGTTATTCCAAACGGCAGACTCAATTTACATAATTAGGATAAATTTATCCAAAAATTTGTATAAAGTAATTCGGCCTCACTCACCTTAATAAAATGTAATTGAAATTTAATCAGAATAATTCGGACCCACTAATAAAATTTAAGATTGATTCGGACCCACTTACCTTAGATACTTACTTTGTATACTCACCTCAAATTGGTGCCACGCCTCTGGTCCCCGGTCCAGGCTCACTGAAAAACAAAAAAAAGAAAAAAATCAACAACAAACAAAAAAAGGAAAAAAAATCAACAAATTATACATGTATATAAATGCCTACCTGCATAATCCACTTACCTGTAGTCCACGCCTCTGGTCCCCGGACCACGCCCGCTAAAAAATCACAAAAGGTAAAAAATCACAAAAAGCAATCAACGAAAAAATTTTTAATAGGCATTTTATATGCATGTATAAATACCTACCTTAATAATCCACTCACCTGTAGTAAGAAAAACGAGAAGCAACACCAAAAATAAAAGAATATAATAAAAAAATATATAATAATAAAAAATAGGAAAATAAAAAAAATTTTTTTGAAAAAACAAGTCAACACAATGTTCACATTCCTATTTCATAACAATAAATTGTAAATAGAACACTTTCATTAAGGCTAAAACCAGTTTCATTTCCAAAAAGACAAAGTCGAAAAACACAGTTTTATTTCCAAAAAGAAAAAAAGTCAAAAACAAAAACGTAAATTTGAAAATAAAAATTCGAACCGAACAGAGGATATAAATAGACGTGCAGGGCGACAGACGCTCAGTGCATTTAGGGAGAGCAAAGGGTAAACAACTCAGCAGTAAATACATTCAATAAATTTAGCAATTTTTCATTTTTTGTTTGTGTGCCAGACCTGAAGAAGGCCCATGCGGCCGAAACGTTGTCAGGGCACACTTTCATTATATTGGCCATAAAAACTGTTTTAATAAAACCAATTTTGTTTATAATAAAACCAATTTTGTTCATCAAATTTTCTTTATTGCACATAAAAACATAAATAATTTTATTACATAAATAACAAAGGCAAAATCCTAATAATGGAGCAAGGTTGGACCACGGTCCACTATGGCCGACGCCGCCGCTTGGCTTACCAGAGCCCTGGGCAGGAGGCTGGGAGGTGTGCCGGACGGATGGACCGTGCTTTTGCCCCTCCTTCCTATGGGAGGGGGGGCTCCCATCGTAATCCTAACCAGCCAGCGCCTCCTCCGGTGCCCCCCGGCCACTCCGGCCTCAGGGTTCGCTCGTATGCTACGGTGGTTCGCCAAGGTCGTAGACCGCCTCCTGGTGCACGTGGCACCCGAGGTGAGGCTCCGGCCAATAGATGGCAACAAGCCGATGCCCATTTTGGCCTCCTAGTCCGAAAGTTGCACAACATCATTAAAGTGACACATCATCTGCGGAATGTAGACCCTGAGAGTGGAGCCCCGCAACCGCGAATGATTGCAAGGATGGTGCAGGTTTTGGCGACCATGGTCAGGCCAGCATTCCCTGCCGGGGATGCATTGGACCTGATCATGGGCAATGCTCAAAATTGGGGCCACACAACATGCCAAATTTTGACCGACCATTACTTGACCTGTCTTGCCCAGCTTGTGAAGGACCTGCAGACACTCATTACCCCAGAATGGGAAGCTGCCTTTGCGGTGGCGACGAGGTGGGCCAGACGGAATTTTCCGCGGCTCTCGCAGGCCACTTTGGACTATGTTGCGGAGCAGGTCAGGGCGAACACGGTAGATCCATCCCCTGCTTCACCGAGCCCGACTTCTCCTCCAACACCAGGTCCAGATCCGGGGCCCGTGACTCCATTGACGGAGCCCGTGACTCTGTTGACGCCGATTCAGACCCGGTCGTCGCCGGCACCAAGTCAGGTGCCGGTACCCGTGGCCCTGTTGGCACCGGTCCTGTCCCAGACTACACCGACACCAAGTTTGGTCTCGGGGCTGGATGATACAGTGGAGGATGAGGACAATGGTGTGGTGTTACCACCGCCGTTTCCGAGTCAGCCGCTGGAGTCTCCCCAGCCCCCGGGCAAGGTCAAGGCCAAAACCGACCGGGTTCTCCTGACCCCACCTGCTGGGGATTCCCGGCCTGGTGGTTGCGAGACGGAGGCTTGGGTCGCGTCGCCTGGTCCTTCCGTGGGGGTCCAGAGTTTGGCCCCCCCGGTGGAACCAATACCACCTGGACACCGGAAAGCGCGAAACCCCCAAGGTCGGGTGACCGACCCAATCACATCGAAGTGGATCATTGTGGGTGACTCCAATGTGAGCCAATTGCCGGCCCCTATAGACCACGAAATGCAAAGGGTTAGTATACCGGAGGGCTTGTTTCGGCACGGCCATACTTACCTGGACAATGCTCTGGTGAAACACGACGACTATATGGATGTCATTATCTTGGCGTTTGGCATTTATGACAGGGCCAATAAGGTTAAGGAGACGACCATTAAGTCGATCCAGAGGATGCTCAATTCCCTCGATGTCAGGTTCCCTTATGCGATCATCGTCATCCCTTACATCCACTACTCGGACCTCCTGCCAGACTGGGAAAAAGAGAACCTCAACATGGTCAACGAATGGGTCAAAGAACGTGAGGATGTTACACAGCTTCCCCAGCTACCACACGGGCAGTTCCAGGTCCAACAGGACCAGCTCCAATGGACGGCTGACACCGCAGCCAGGATGATGATCCACTGGGAGTCAAGCCTTCATGATCTCATTTGTGGTGAAGTCTATTGTGGGGAACGTTTTAATCCAGGCCTGCTCACACCCTCATCCTACCCTAACCCCAACCCCAACCCTAACCCCCAACCCTAACCCTAACCCTAACCCTAACCCTAACCCTACCCCGAATCCAATCCCTGTATACATCCCACTAGGAACAGTTATTCCAAACGGCAGACTCAATTTACATAATTAGGATAAATTTATCCAAAAATTTGTATAAAGTAATTCGGCCTCACTCACCTTAATAAAATGTAATTGAAATTTAATCAGAATAATTCGGACCCACTAATAAAATTTAAGATTGATTCGGACCCACTTACCTTAGATACTTACTTTGTATACTCACCTCAAATTGGTGCCACGCCTCTGGTCCCCGGTCCAGGCTCACTGAAAAACAAAAAAAAGAAAAAAATCAACAACAAACAAAAAAAGGAAAAAAAATCAACAAATTATACATGTATATAAATGCCTACCTGCATAATCCACTTACCTGTAGTCCACGCCTCTGGTCCCCGGACCACGCCCGCTAAAAAATCACAAAAGGTAAAAAATCACAAAAAGCAATCAACGAAAAAATTTTTAATAGGCATTTTATATGCATGTATAAATACCTACCTTAATAATCCACTCACCTGTAGTAAGAAAAACGAGAAGCAACACCAAAAATAAAAGAATATAATAAAAAAATATATAATAATAAAAAATAGGAAAATAAAAAAATTTTTTTTGAAAAAACAAGTCAACACAATGTTCACATTCCTATTTCATAACAATAAATTGTAAATAGAACACTTTCATTAAGGCTAAAACCAGTTTCATTTCCAAAAAGACAAAGTCGAAAAACACAGTTTTATTTCCAAAAAGAAAAAAAGTCAAAAACAAAAACGTAAATTTGAAAATAAAAATTCGAACCGAACAGAGGATATAAATAGACGTGCAGGGCGACAGACGCTCAGTGCATTTAGGGAGAGCAAAGGGTAAACAACTCAGCAGTAAATACATTCAATAAATTTAGCAATTTTTCATTTTTTGTTTGTGTGCCAGACCTGAAGAAGGCCCATGCGGCCGAAACGTTGTCAGGGCACACTTTCATTATATTGGCCATAAAAACTGTTTTAATAAAACCAATTTTGTTTATAATAAAACCAATTTTGTTCATCAAATTTTCTTTATTGCACATAAAAACATAAATAATTTTATTACATAAATAACAAAGGCAAAATCCTAATAATGGAGCAAGGTTGGACCACGGTCCACTATGGCCGACGCCGCCGCTTGGCTTACCAGAGCCCTGGGCAGGAGGCTGGGAGGTGTGCCGGACGGATGGACCGTGCTTTTGCCCCTCCTTCCTATGGGAGGGGGGGCTCCCATCGTAATCGTAACCCTAACCCTAACCCTAACCCTAACCCTAACCCTAACCCTAACCCTAACCCTAACCCTAACCCTAACCCTTCTCACTTCCCTCCGAATAAGGGGGGAAGGTCCTTCCGCAATACTAACCCTAACCCTAACCCTAACCCTAACCCTAACCCTAACCCTAACCCTAACCCTAACCCTAACCCTAACCCTAACCCTAATAGCTAAACTTTCAATATATCCAACAGACGGACCAATTGATCTACTCTGTCGGCGTTAAAGCTAGACAGTTGACTGGACAGATAACTGAAATTTCAATTGACGAGGTAGACACACTTCGGGGCTTGATCCACCCCGGCGGGGCCTCCCTTGGGCGAGGGTGTCTTGTGGTAATGGCCGAAACACTCTGTGACCCCAAGGTCCACTACTGATGAGGTGTCTACAAAATTTTGACGTTCAAATTACCCACAACAATGATGACTTAATGGGACCCTTTCTAAACAAAACAGTTGATTTTTTTTAAAAAAAATAGATGTAAAACATTTTTTTATTAGTTCAACCACAATTTTGAATTAGACACAATTTAAGACAAGGGTGGTCTGGTATTTAAGGCAAGGGTAGTCTTGTAGGTCTGTACTTTTCTGTCGCTTTTCACTGTTTTTCCCATCTTGCAGGCCGAAGACCTGGGTAGCGCCTCAGCTACTCGGGGGAGGTTCTGGTTGAGGTGCACTTTCACTTCGCCGGCCTTCGTACCCACTCCAACATTAATGCGACCTTGATACGGTGAGGTTTACTGACGGAGACATGCGTCGGCCTGTGCCCTCCGCTGCCTTCTATCTAACCAACTGGATCGGCGGATCCTTTGGGGAATGTGTAGCGAGATAACCTCAGAAACCTAACCCGCCCGAGCCTCGGACATCCCAGTATTACCTTAAGCCAAATTATCGGGTCGCATACTTTTCCTATTTTGTTCTCTCTCACCCTCATCTCTCCTCCCCTTTTCTGTCCTAGGGGGGGAGAGGTATAAGACCATGTGTCGGGTCAGAAAACTCGGGGTTTTGGTTGAGATGCAGTCCCATTTCCCATTACCTATCCGTGGTCTCTCTCCCTCGCTCGCTCTCCCGCGCTCTCTCTCTTTCTCTCGCTCGCGCGCTCTCTCTCTCTCTCTCTCTCTCTCTCTCACACACACTCTTTCTCCCTCTGGCGCTCTCTTTCTCCTTCTTGCTCTCTTTGGCCCTCTTGCTCTCTCTCTTTTTTTTCGGTGTGTCTCTCTCTCTCTCTAACCCTAACCGTAACCTTTATCCTAACCCTAACCCTCTCTCTCTCTCTCTCTCTCTCTCGCTCACTCTCTCTAACTAACCCTAAACCTTATCCTAACCCTAACCGTAACCCTCTCTCTCTCTCTCTCTCTCTCTCTCGCTCTCTCACACTCTTGCACTCTCGTTCTCCCTCTTGCGTTCTCTTTCTCCCTCTCTTTGGCCCTCTTGCTCTCTCTCTCTCTCTCTCTCTCTTTCTCTCTCTCTCTCTGGCGCTTTCTTTCTCCCTCATGTGCTCTCTTTCTCCCTCTTGCGCTCTCCTTCTCCCTCTCACCCTTTTTGGCCCTCTTGCTCTCTCTCGTGTGCTCTCTTTCTTCATCTTGTGCTCTCTTTTCTTCTTGCTCTTGCTCTCTCTCTCTCTCTCTTTATTTTCTAGCTATTGCAGTGTTATTGTTGTTGGGGAGGAGTTGACGGATAGAATTGACCGGGTTAGCACGATTAAACTATTCAAATCGATTTTTATTCGATTATCATCATTTTGTGGGGCGATTTTATTAATGTTATTGTTTACAGGGAGCCTCTATGACGCGCCGCGGGGGCTTATGGGTACTTCCGGTTGGCTAATGCTCCGATTAGCTACAATACGGGTAAAAGGATTCCATTCCATATATGCAAAACTTTGAAAGTTAGGGATCAAATTCACGAATAAATGAAGCCGGGCGACACATTTGGGAAGTACCAAGGCATTGAATCGAAGTTTACTCGAGTCTTAGCGGTTTATTTGGGTAACTTTGAGAGTGTTAGTGTTTGCCGGAATTGCCATGACACAGCACTGGGCTTGTGGGTACTTCCTTTTTGCTAATGCTATGTTAACGGCTGCACGGCTAACAAGAGTTCATTCCGGAAATACGTTGTAATTGACGTTCGAGATTTAATTCACGGTTTAAAGTGAGCAGGCGGCGCGCTTGGACGGTGGCGTGGGGTTGGGGGGGAGTGGGCTGGGCGCTCTGCGAGTTGGAATTTTGACAACGTGGTAAACGATAAAATAATAGGCTAGCTAGCAGGGGCTCATGGGTAGTTTTGGTTCGCTCTTACTTATTTCAGTGACGGTCCGCGTAATGCGATTTAAAATTGGGAAATTTATCATCGTTATGGATTAAAATGATGGATAAAGGAGCCCGACAAATACATTTCAACAATACTAATGTTTTCAATCGGACTTTATTCGGCTCTTATCAATTTTTTGACATGTGATGGTTTGACGAGAGCCGCCATGATACTTAGCTGAGGCTCATGGGAGTGGGCGATTGGTAGTGGCTCCGTGACTTGAGAGAGTGGCGCTGGCAAGGGATCCCCCCCACAAGGTAATATGCATCCATTTTGTATTTGTTCCATTATCAAAGAAAGGTTAGCAATCCCAACTATGCAATAAATGCCTAAAAATTAAATGATAAGGACAAACGGAAACAAAAATAAACCAAAAGTTATAAAACTAATAGCTAAACTTTCAATATATCCAACAGACGGACCAATTGATCTACTCTGTCGGCGTTAAAGCTAGACAGTTGACTGGACAGATAACTGAAATTTCAATTGACGAGGTAGACACACTTCGGGGCTTGATCCACCCCGGCGGGGCCTCCCTTGGGCGAGGGTGTCTTGTGGTAATGGCCGAAACACTCTGTGACCCCAAGGTCCACTACTGATGAGGTGTCTACAAAATTTTGACGTTCAAATTACCCACAACAATGATGACTTAATGGGACCCTTTCTAAACAAAACAGTTGATTTTTTTTAAAAAAAATAGATGTAAAACATTTTTTTATTAGTTCAACCACAATTTTGAATTAGACACAATTTAAGACAAGGGTGGTCTGGTATTTAAGGCAAGGGTAGTCTTGTAGGTCTGTACTTTTCTGTCGCTTTTCACTGTTTTTCCCATCTTGCAGGCCGAAGACCTGGGTAGCGCCTCAGCTACTCGGGGGAGGTTCTGGTTGAGGTGCACTTTCACTTCGCCGGCCTTCGTACCCACTCCAACATTAATGCGACCTTGATACGGTGAGGTTTACTGACGGAGACATGCGTCGGCCTGTGCCCTCCGCTGCCTTCTATCTAACCAACTGGATCGGCGGATCCTTTGGGGAATGTGTAGCGAGATAACCTCAGAAACCTAACCCTAACCCTAACCCTAACCCTAACCCTAACCCTAACCCTAACCCTAACCCTAACCCTAACCCTTTCTCGGCGAGCTGAGCACTTTTTCTGAATTGTGCCGCTCCCGTCACTCTGGTTAGGTTGGCATCGAAAAAAACGCTCTCGGGTGCTTTAGAGTGCCGAGTTTATTACTGCGCATTAGGAAATGACCACCTCCAACGTTTGGTTTATGTTTTATAAGCATTTTTAATTTTATTGCTTAAATCGCATTTTCTCGGCGAGCTGAGCGCTTTTTCTGAATTGTGCCGCTCCCGTCACTCTGGTTAGGTTGGCATCGAAAAAAACGCTCTCGGGTGCTTTAGAGTGCCGAGTTTATTACTGCGCATTAAGAAATGACCACCTCCAACGTTTGGTTTATGTTTTATAAGCATTTTTAATTTTATTGCTTAAATCGCATTTTCTCGGCGAGCTGAGCACTTTTTCTGAATTGTGCCGCTCCCGTCACTCTGGTTAGGTTGGCATCGAAAAAAACGCTCTCGGGTGCTTTAGAGTGCCGAGTTTATTACTGCGCATTGAGAAATGACCACCTCCAACGTTTGGTTTATGTTTTATAAGCATTTTTAATTTTATTGCTTAAATCGCATTTTCTCGGCGAGCTGAGCACTTTTTCTGAATTGTGCCGCTCCCGTCACTCTGGTTAGGTTGGCATCGAAAAAAACGCTCTCGGGTGCTTTAGAGTGCCGAGTTTATTACTGCGCATTAAGAAATGACCACCTCCAACGTTTGGTTTATGTTTTATAAGCATTTTTAATTTTATTGCTTAAATCGCATTTTCTCGGCGAGCTGAGCGCTTTTTCTGAATTGTGCCGCTCCCGTCACTCTGGTTAGGTTGGCATCGAAAAAAACGCTCTCGGGTGCTTTAGAGTGCCGAGTTTATCACTGCGCATGAAGAAATGACCACCTCCAACGTTTGGTTTATGTTTTATAAGCATTTTTAATTTTATTGCTTAAATCGCATTTTCTCGGCGAGCTGAGCGCTTTTTCTGAATTGTGCCGCTCCCGTAACTCTGGTTAGGTTGGCATCGAAAAAAACGCTCTCGGGTGCTTTAGAGTGCCGAGTTTATCACTGCGCATGAAGAAATGACCACTTCCAACGTTTGGTTTATGTTTTATAAGCATTTTTAATTTTATTGCTTAAATCGCATTTTCTCGGCGAGCTGAGCACTTTTTCTGAATTGTGCCGCTCCCGTCACTCTGGTTAGGTTGGCATCGAAAAAAACGCTCTCGGGTGCTCTAGAGTGCCGAGTTTATTACTGCGCATTAAGAAATGACCACCTCCAACGTTTGGTTTATGTTTTATAAGCATTTTTAATTTTATTGCTTAAATCGCATTTTCTCGGCGAGCTGAGCACTTTTTCTGAATTGTGCCGCTCCCGTCACTCTGGTTAGGTTGGCATCGAAAAAAACGCTCTCGGGTGCTTTAGAGTGCCGAGTTTATTACTGCGCATTAAGAAATGACCACCTCCAACGTTTGGTTTATGTTTTATAAGCATTTTTAATTTTATTGCTTAAATCGCATTTTCTCGGCGAGCTGAGCACTTTTTCTGAATTGTGCCGCTCCCGTCACTCTGGTTAGGTTGGCATCGAAAAAAACGCTCTCGGGTGCTTTAGAGTGCCGAGTTATTCACTGCGCATGAAGAAATGACCACCTCCAACGTTTGGTTTATGTTTTATAAGCATTTTTAATTTTATTGCTTAAATCGCATTTTCTCGGCGAGCTGAGCACTTTTTCTGAATTGTGCCGCTCCCGTCACTCTGGTTAGGTTGGCATCGAAAAAAACGCTCTCGGGTGCTTTAGAGTGCCGAGTTATTCACTGCGCATGAAGAAATGACCACCTCCAACGTTTGGTTTATGTTTAATAAGCATTTTTAATTTTATTGCTTAAATCGCATTTTCTCGGCGAGCTGAGCACTTTTTCTGAATTGTGCCGCTCCCGTCACTCTGGTTAGGTTGGCATCGAAAAAAACGCTCTCGGGTGCTTTAGAGTGCCGAGTTTATTACTGCGCATTAAGAAATGACCACCTCCAACGTTTGGTTTATGTTTTATAAGCATTTTTAATTTTATTGCTTAAATCGCATTTTCTCGGCGAGCTGAGCACTTTTTCTGAATTGTGCCGCTCCCGTCACTCTGGTTAGGTTGGCATCGAAAAAAACGCTCTCGGGTGCTTTAGAGTGCCGAGTATATTACTGCGCATTAAGAAATGACCACCTCCAACGTTTGATTTATGTTTTATAAGCATTTTTAATTTTATTGCTTAAATCGCATTTTCTCGGCGAGCTGAGCACTTTTTCTGAATTGTGCCGCTCCCGTCACTCTGGTTAGGTTGGCATCGAAAAAAACGCTCTCGGGTGCTTTAGAGTGCCGAGTTATTCACTGCGCATGAAGAAATGACCACCTCCAACGTTTGGTTTATGTTTAATAAGCATTTTTTATTTTATTGCTTGAATCGCATTTTCTCGGCGAGCTGAGCACTTTTTCTGAATTGTGCCGCTCCCGTCACTCTGGTTAGGTTGGCATCGAAAAAAACGCTCTCGGGTGCTTTAGAGTGCCGAGTTTATCACTGCGCATGAAGAAATGACCACCTCCAACGTTTGGTTTATGTTTTATAAGCATTTTTAATTTTATTGCTTAAATCGCATTTTCTCGGCGAGCTGAGCACTTTTTCTGAATTGTGCCGCTCCCGTCACTCTGGTTAGGTTGGCATCGAAAAAAACGCTCTCGGGTGCTTTAGAGTGCCGAGTTTATCACTGCGCATTAAGAAATGACCACCTCCAACGTTTGGTTTATGTTTTATAAGCATTTTTAATTTTATTGCTTAAATCGCATTTTCTCGGCGAGCTGAGCGCTTTTTCTGAATTGTGCCGCTCCCGTCACTCTGGTTAGGTTGGCATCGAAAAAAACGCTCTCGGGTGCTTTAGAGTGCCGAGTTATTCACTGCGCATGAAGAAATGACCACCTCCAACGTTTGGTTTATGTTTTATAAGCATTTTTAATTTTATTGCTTAAATCGCATTTTCTCGGCGAGCTGAGCGCTTTTTCTGAATTGTGCCGCTCCCGTCACTCTGGTTAGGTTGGCATCGAAAAAAACGCTCTCGGGTGCTTTAGAGTGCCGAGTTTATCACTGCGCATGAAGAAATGACCACCTCCAACGTTTGGTTTATGTTTTATAAGCATTTTTAATTTTATTGCTTAAATCGCATTTTCTCGGCGAGCTGAGCGCTTTTTCTGAATTGTGCCGCTCCCGTCACTCTGGTTAGGTTGGCATCGAAAAAAACGCTCTCGGGTGCTTAAGAGTGCCGAGTTTATTACTGCGCATTAAGAAATGACCACCTCCAACGTTTGGTTTATGTTTTATAAGCATTTTTAATTTTATTGCTTAAATCGCATTTTCTCGGCGAGCTGAGCACTTTTTCTGAATTGTGCCGCTCCCGTCACTCTGGTTAGGTTGGCATCGAAAAAAACGCTCTCGGGTGCTTTAGAGTGCCGAGTTTATTACTGCGCATTAAGAAATGACCACCTCCAACGTTTGGTTTATGTTTTATAAGCATTTTTAATTTTATTGCTTAAATCGCATTTTCTCGGCGAGCTGAGCACTTTTTCTGAATTGTGCCGCTCCCGTCACTCTGGTTAGGTTGGCATCGAAAAAAACGCTCTCGGGTGCTTTAGAGTGCCGAGTTTATTACTGCGCATTAAGAAATGACCACCTCCAACGTTTGGTTTATGTTTTATAAGCATTTTTAATTTTATTGCTTAAATCGCATTTTCTCGGCGAGCTGAGCACTTTTTCTGAATTGTGCCGCTCCCGTCACTTGGCATCGAAAAAAACGCTCTCGGGTGCTTTAGAGTGCCGAGTTATTCACTGCGCATGAAGAAATGACCACCTCCAACGTTTGGTTTATGTTTTATAAGCTTTTTTAATTTTATTGCTTAAATCGCATTTTCTCGGCGAGCTGAGCGCTTTTTCTGAATTGTGCCGCTCCCGTCACTCTGGTTAGGTTGGCATCGAAAAAAACGCTCTCGGGTGCTTTAGAGTGCCGAGTTATTCACTGCGCATGAAGAAATGACCACCTCCAACGTTTGGTTTATGTTTAATAAGCATTTTTAATTTTATTGCTTAAATCGCATTTTCTCGGCGAGCTGAGCACTTTTTCTGAATTGTGCCGCTCCCGTCACTCTGGTTAGGTTGGCATCGAAAAAAACGCTCTCGGGTGCTTTAGAGTGCCGAGTTTATTACTGCGCATTAGGAAATGACCACCTCCAACGTTTGGTTTATGTTTTATAAGCATTTTTAATTTTATTGCTTAAATCGCATTTTCTCGGCGAGCTGAGCGCTTTTTCTGAATTGTGCCGCTCCCGTCACTCTGGTTAGGTTGGCATCGAAAAAAACGCTCTCGGGTGCTTTAGAGTGCCGAGTTTATTACTGCGCATTAAGAAATGACCACCTCCAACGTTTGGTTTATGTTTTATAAGCATTTTTAATTTTATTGCTTAAATCGCATTTTCTCGGCGAGCTGAGCACTTTTTCTGAATTGTGCCGCTCCCGTCACTCTGGTTAGGTTGGCATCGAAAAAAACGCTCTCGGGTGCTTTAGAGTGCCGAGTTTATTACTGCGCATTGAGAAATGACCACCTCCAACGTTTGGTTTATGTTTTATAAGCATTTTTAATTTTATTGCTTAAATCGCATTTTCTCGGCGAGCTGAGCACTTTTTCTGAATTGTGCCGCTCCCGTCACTCTGGTTAGGTTGGCATCGAAAAAAACGCTCTCGGGTGCTATAGAGTGCCGAGTTTATTACTGCGCATTAAGAAATGACCACCTCCAACGTTTTGTTTATGTTTTATAAGCATTTTTAATTTTATTGCTTAAATCGCATTTTCTCGGCGAGCTGAGCGCTTTTTCTGAATTGTGCCGCTCCCGTCACTCTGGTTAGGTTGGCATCGAAAAAAACGCTCTCGGGTGCTTAAGAGTGCCGAGTTTATCACTGCGCATGAAGAAATGACCACCTCCAACGTTTGGTTTATGTTTTATAAGCATTTTTAATTTTATTGCTTAAATCGCATTTTCTCGGCGAGCTGAGCGCTTTTTCTGAATTGTGCCGCTCCCGTAACTCTGGTTAGGTTGGCATCGAAAAAAACGCTCTCGGGTGCTTTAGAGTGCCGAGTTTATCACTGCGCATGAAGAAATGACCACTTCCAACGTTTGGTTTATGTTTTATAAGCATTTTTAATTTTATTGCTTAAATCGCATTTTCTCGGCGAGCTGAGCACTTTTTCTGAATTGTGCCGCTCCCGTCACTCTGGTTAGGTTGGCATCGAAAAAAACGCTCTCGGGTGCTCTAGAGTGCCGAGTTTATTACTGCGCATTAAGAAATGACCACCTCCAACGTTTGGTTTATGTTTTATAAGCATTTTTAATTTTATTGCTTAAATCGCATTTTCTCGGCGAGCTGAGCACTTTTTCTGAATTGTGCCGCTCCCGTCACTCTGGTTAGGTTGGCATCGAAAAAAACGCTCTCGGGTGCTTTAGAGTGCCGAGTTTATTACTGCGCATTAAGAAATGACCACCTCCAACGTTTGGTTTATGTTTTATAAGCATTTTTAATTTTATTGCTTAAATCGCATTTTCTCGGCGAGCTGAGCACTTTTTCTGAATTGTGCCGCTCCCGTCACTCTGGTTAGGTTGGCATCGAAAAAAACGCTCTCGGGTGCTTTAGAGTGCCGAGTTTATTACTGCGCATTAAGAAATGACCACCTCCAACGTTTGATTTATGTTTTATAAGCATTTTTAATTTTATTGCTTAAATCGCATTTTCTCGGCGAGCTGAGCACTTTTTCTGAATTGTGCCGCTCCCGTCACTCTGGTTAGGTTGGCATCGAAAAAAACGCTCTCGGGTGCTTTAGAGTGCCGAGTTATTCACTGCGCATGAAGAAATGACCACCTCCAACGTTTGGTTTATGTTTAATAAGCATTTTTTATTTTATTGCTTGAATCGCATTTTCTCGGCGAGCTGAGCACTTTTTCTGAATTGTGCCGCTCCCGTCACTCTGGTTAGGTTGGCATCGAAAAAAACGCTCTCGGGTGCTTTAGAGTGCCGAGTTTATCACTGCGCATGAAGAAATGACCACCTCCAACGTTTGGTTTATGTTTTATAAGCATTTTTAATTTTATTGCTTAAATCGCATTTTCTCGGCGAGCTGAGCACTTTTTCTGAATTGTGCCGCTCCCGTCACTCTGGTTAGGTTGGCATCGAAAAAAACGCTCTCGGGTGCTTTAGAGTGCCGAGTTTATCACTGCGCATGAAGAAATGACCACCTCCAACGTTTGGTTTATGTTTTATAAGCATTTTTAATTTTATTGCTTAAATCGCATTTTCTCGGCGAGCTGAGCGCTTTTTCTGAATTGTGCCGCTCCCGTCACTCTGGTTAGGTTGGCATCGAAAAAAACGCTCTCGGGTGCTTTAGAGTGCCGAGTTTATTACTGCGCATTAAGAAATGACCACCTCCAACGTTTGGTTTATGTTTTATAAGCATTTTTAATTTTATTGCTTAAATCGCATTTTCTCGGCGAGCTGAGCACTTTTTCTGAATTGTGCCGCTCGCGTCACTCTGGTTAGGTTGGCATCGAAAAAAACGCTCTCGGGTGCTTTAGAGTGCCGAGTTTATTACTGCGCATTAAGAAATGACCACCTCCAACGTTTGGTTTATGTTTTATAAGCATTTTTAATTTTATTGCTTAAATCGCATTTTCTCGGCGAGCTGAGCACTTTTTCTGAATTGTGCCGCTCCCGTCACTCTGGTTAGGTTGGCATCGAAAAAAACGCTATCGGGTGCTTTAGAGTGCCGAGTTATTCACTGCGCATGAAGAAATGACCACCTCCAACGTTTGGTTTATGTTTAATAAGCATTTTTAATTTTATTGCTTAAATCGCATTTTCTCGGCGAGCTGAGCACTTTTTCTGAATTGTGCCGCTCCCGTCACTCTGGTTAGGTTGGCATCGAAAAAAACGCTCTCGGGTGATTTAGAGTGCCGAGTTTATTACTGCGCATTAAGAAATGACCACCTCCAACGTTTGGTTTATGTTTTATAAGCATTTTTAATTTTATTGCTTAAATCGCATTTTCTCGGCGAGCTGAGCACTTTTTCTGAATTGTGCCGCTCCCGTCACTCTGGTTAGGTTGGCATCGAAAAAAACGCTCTCGGGTGCTTTAGAGTGCCAAGTTTATTACTGCGCATTAAGAAATGACCACCTCCAACGTTTGGTTTATGTTTTATAAGCATTTTTAATTTTATTGCTTAAATCGCATTTTCTCGGCGAGCTGAGCACTTTTTCTGAATTGTGCCGCTCGCGTCACTCTGGTTAGGTTGGCATCGAAAAAAACGCTCTCGGGTGCTTTAGAGTGCCGAGTTTATTACTGCGCATTAAGAAATGACCACCTCCAACGTTTGGTTTATGTTTTATAAGCATTTTTAATTTTATTGCTTAAATCGCATTTTCTCGGCGAGCTGAGCACTTTTTCTGAATTGTGCCGCTCCCGTCACTTGGCATCGAAAAAAACGCTCTCGGGTGCTTTAGAGTGCCGAGTTATTCACTGCGCATGAAGAAATGACCACCTCCAACGTTTGGTTTATGTTTTATAAGCATTTTTAATTTTATTGCTTAAATCGCATTTTCTCGGCGAGCTGAGCGCTTTTTCTGAATTGTGCCGCTCCCGTCACTCTGGTTAGGTTGGCATCGAAAAAAACGCTCTCGGGTGCTTTAGAGTGCCGAGTTATTCACTGCGCATGAAGAAATGACCACCTCCAACGTTTGGTTTATGTTTAATAAGCATTTTTAATTTTATTGCTTAAATCGCATTTTCTCGGCGAGCTGAGCACTTTTTCTGAATTGTGCCGCTCCCGTCACTCTGGTTAGGTTGGCATCGAAAAAAACGCTCTCGGGTGCTTTAGAGTGCCGAGTTTATTACTGCGCATTAGGAAATGACCACCTCCAACGTTTGGTTTATGTTTTATAAGCATTTTTAATTTTATTGCTTAAATCGCATTTTCTCGGCGAGCTGAGCGCTTTTTCTGAATTGTGCCGCTCCCGTCACTCTGGTTAGGTTGGCATCGAAAAAAACGCTCTCGGGTGCTTTAGAGTGCCGAGTTTATTACTGCGCATTAAGAAATGACCACCTCCAACGTTTGGTTTATGTTTTATAAGCATTTTTAATTTTATTGCTTAAATCGCATTTTCTCGGCGAGCTGAGCACTTTTTCTGAATTGTGCCGCTCCCGTCACTCTGGTTAGGTTGGCATCGAAAAAAACGCTCTCGGGTGCTCTAGAGTGCCGAGTTTATTACTGCGCATTAAGAAATGACCACCTCCAACGTTTGGTTTATGTTTTATAAGCATTTTTAATTTTATTGCTTAAATCGCATTTTCTCGGCGAGCTGAGCACTTTTTCTGAATTGTGCCGCTCCCGTCACTCTGGTTAGGTTGGCATTGAAAAAAACGCTCTCGGGTGCTTTAGAGTGCCGAGTTTATTACTGCGCATTAAGAAATGACCACCTCCAACGTTTGGTTTATGTTTTATAAGCATTTTTAATTTTATTGCTTAAATCGCATTTTCTCGGCGAGCTGAGCACTTTTTCTGAATTGTGCCGCTCCCGTCACTCTGGTTAGGTTGGCATCGAAAAAAACGCTCTCGGGTGCTTTAGAGTGCCGAGTTATTCACTGCGCATGAAGAAATGACCACCTCCAACGTTTGGTTTATGTTTTATAAGCATTTTTAATTGTATTGCTTAAATCGCATTTTCTCGGCGAGCTGAGCAATTTTTCTGAATTGTGCCGCTCCCGTCACTCTGGTTAGGTTGGCATCGAAAAAAACGCTCTCGGGTGCTTTAGAGTGCCGAGTTTATCACTGCGCATGAAGAAATGACCACCTCCAACGTTTGGTTTATGTTTTATAAGTATTTTTAATTTTATTGCTTAAATCGCATTTTCTCGGCGAGCTGAGCACTTTTTCTGAATTGTGCCGCTCCCGTCACTCTGGTTAGGTTGGCATCGAAAAAAACGCTCTCGGGTGCTTTAGAGTGCCGACTTTATCACTGCGCATGAAGAAATGACCACCTCCAACGTTTGGTTTATGTTTTATAAGCATTTTTAATTTTATTGCTTAAATCGCATTTTCTCGGCGAGCTGAGCACTTTTTCTGAATTGTGCCGCTCCCGTCACTCTGGTTAGGTTGGCATCGAAAAAAACGCTCTCGGGTGCTTTAGAGTGCCGAGTTTATTACTGCGCATTAGGAAATGACCACCTCCAACGTTTGGTTTATGTTTTATAAGCATTTTTAATTTTATTGCTTAAATCGCATTTTCTCGGCGAGCTGAGCGCTTTTTCTGAATTGTGCCGCTCCCGTCACTCTGGTTAGGTTGGCATCGAAAAAAACGCTCTCGGGTGCTTTAGAGTGCCGAGTTTATCACTGCGCATGAAGAAATGACCACCTCCAACGTTTGGTTTATGTTTTATAAGCATTTTTAATTTTATTGCTTAAATCGCATTTTCTCGGCGAGCTGAGCGCTTTTTCTGAATTGTGCCGCTCCCGTAACTCTGGTTAGGTTGGCATCGAAAAAAACGCTCTCGGGTGCTTTAGAGTGCCGAGTTTATCACTGCGCATGAAGAAATGACCACTTCCAACGTTTGGTTTATGTTTTATAAGCATTTCTAATTTTATTGCTTAAATCGCATTTTCTCGGCGAGCTGAGCACTTTTTCTGAATTGTGCCGCTCCCGTCACTCTGGTTAGGTTGGCATCGAAAAAAACGCTCTCGGGTGCTTTAGAGTGCCGAGTTATTCACTGCGCATGAAGAAATGACCACCTCCAACGTTTGGTTTATGTTTAATAAGCATTTTTAATTTTATTGCTTAAATCGCATTTTCTCGGCGAGCTGAGCACTTTTTCTGAATTGTGCCGCTCCCGTCACTCTGGTTAGGTTGGCATCGAAAAAAACGCTCTCGGGTGCTTTAGAGTGCCGAGTTTATTACTGCGCATTAGGAAATGACCACCTCCAACGTTTGGTTTATGTTTTATAAGCATTTTTAATTTTATTGCTTAAATCGCATTTTCTCGGCGAGCTGAGCGCTTTTTCTGAATTGTGCCGCTCCCGTCACTCTGGTTAGGTTGGCATCGAAAAAAACGCTCTCGGGTGCTTTAGAGTGCCGAGTTTATTACTGCGCATTAAGAAATGACCACCTCCAACGTTTGGTTTATGTTTTATAAGCATTTTTAATTTTATTGCTTAAATCGCATTTTCTCGGCGAGCTGAGCACTTTTTCTGAATTGTGCCGCTCCCGTCACTCTGGTTAGGTTGGCATCGAAAAAAACGCTCTCGGGTGCTTTAGAGTGCCGAGTTTATTACTGCGCATTGAGAAATGACCACCTCCAACGTTTGGTTTATGTTTTATAAGCATTTTTAATTTTATTGCTTAAATCGCATTTTCTCGGCGAGCTGAGCACTTTTTCTGAATTGTGCCGCTCCCGTCACTCTGGTTAGGTTGGCATCGAAAAAAACGCTCTCGGGTGCTTTAGAGTGCCGAGTTTATTACTGCGCATTAAGAAATGACCACCTCCAACGTTTGGTTTATGTTTTATAAGCATTTTTAATTTTATTGCTTAAATCGCATTTTCTCGGCGAGCTGAGCGCTTTTTCTGAATTGTGCCGCTCCCGTCACTCTGGTTAGGTTGGCATCGAAAAAAACGCTCTCGGGTGCTTTAGAGTGCCGAGTTTATCACTGCGCATGAAGAAATGACCACCTCCAACGTTTGGTTTATGTTTTATAAGCATTTTTAATTTTATTGCTTAAATCGCATTTTCTCGGCGAGCTGAGCGCTTTTTCTGAATTGTGCCGCTCCCGTAACTCTGGTTAGGTTGGCATCGAAAAAAACGCTCTCGGGTGCTTTAGAGTGCCGAGTTTATCACTGCGCATGAAGAAATGACCACTTCCAACGTTTGGTTTATGTTTTATAAGCATTTTTAATTTTATTGCTTAAATCGCATTTTCTCGGCGAGCTGAGCACTTTTTCTGAATTGTGCCGCTCCCGTCACTCTGGTTAGGTTGGCATCGAAAAAAACGCTCTCGGGTGCTCTAGAGTGCCGAGTTTATTACTGCGCATTAAGAAATGACCACCTCCAACGTTTGGTTTATGTTTTATAAGCATTTTTAATTTTATTGCTTAAATCGCATTTTCTCGGCGAGCTGAGCACTTTTTCTGAATTGTGCCGCTCCCGTCACTCTGGTTAGGTTGGCATCGAAAAAAACGCTCTCGGGTGCTTTAGAGTGCCGAGTTTATTACTGCGCATTAAGAAATGACCACCTCCAACGTTTGGTTTATGTTTTATAAGCATTTTTAATTTTATTGCTTAAATCGCATTTTCTCGGCGAGCTGAGCACTTTTTCTGAATTGTGCCGCTCCCGTCACTCTGGTTAGGTTGGCATCGAAAAAAACGCTCTCGGGTGCTTTAGAGTGCCGAGTTATTCACTGCGCATGAAGAAATGACCACCTCCAACGTTTGGTTTATGTTTTATAAGCATTTTTAATTTTATTGCTTAAATCGCATTTTCTCGGCGAGCTGAGCACTTTTTCTGAATTGTGCCGCTCCCGTCACTCTGGTTAGGTTGGCATCGAAAAAAACGCTCTCGGGTGCTTTAGAGTGCCGAGTTTATCACTGCGCATGAAGAAATGACCACCTCCAACGTTTGGTTTATGTTTTATAAGCATTTTTAATTTTATTGCTTAAATCGCATTTTCTCGGCGAGCTGAGCGCTTTTTCTGAATTGTGCCGCTCCCGTCACTCTGGTTAGGTTGGCATCGAAAAAAACGCTCTCGGGTGCTTTAGAGTGCCGAGTTATTCACTGCGCATGAAGAAATGACCACCTCCAATGTTTGGTTTATGTTTAATAAGCATTTTTAATTTTATTGCTTAAATCGCATTTTCTCGGCGAGCTGAGCGCTTTTTCTGAATTGTGCCGCTCCCGTCACTCTGGTTAGGTTGGCATCGAAAAAAACGCTCTCGGGTGCTTTAGAGTGCCGAGTTATTCACTGCGCATGAAGAAATGACCACCTCCAACGTTTGGTTTATGTTTAATAAGCATTTTTAATTTTATTGCTTAAATCGCATTTTCTCGGCGAGCTGAGCACTTTTTCTGAATTGTGCCGCTCCCGTCACTCTGGTTAGGTTGGCATCGAAAAAAACGCTCTCGGGTGCTTTAGAGTGCCGAGTTTATTACTGCGCATTAAGAAATGACCACCTCCAACGTTTGGTTTATGTTTTATAAGCATTTTTAATTTTATTGCTTAAATCGCATTTTCTCGGCGAGCTGAGCACTTTTTCTGAATTGTGCCGCTCCCGTCACTCTGGTTAGGTTGGCATCGAAAAAAACGCTCTCGGGTGCTTTAGAGTGCCGAGTTTATTACTGCGCATTAAGAAATGACCACCTCCAACGTTTGATTTATGTTTTATAAGCATTTTTAATTTTATTGCTTAAATCGCATTTTCTCGGCGAGCTGAGCACTTTTTCTGAATTGTGCCGCTCCCGTCACTCTGGTTAGGTTGGCATCGAAAAAAACGCTCTCGGGTGCTTTAGAGTGCCGAGTTTATTACTGCGCATTAAGAAATGACCACCTCCAACGTTTGGTTTATGTTTTATAAGCATTTTTAATTTTATTGCTTAAATCGCATTTTCTCGGCGAGCTGAGCACTTTTTCTGAATTGTGCCGCTCCCGTCACTCTGGTTAGGTTGGCATCGAAAAAAACGCTCTCGGGTGCTTTAGAGTGCCGAGTTATTCACTGCGCATGAAGAAATGACCACCTCCAACGTTTGGTTTATGTTTAATAAGCATTTTTAATTTTATTGCTTGAATCGCATTTTCTCGGCGAGCTGAGCACTTTTTCTGAATTGTGCCGCTCCCGTCACTCTGGTTAGGTTGGCATCGAAAAAAACGCTCTCGGGTGCTTTAGAGTGCCGAGTTTATCACTGCGCATGAAGAAATGACCACCTCCAACGTTTGGTTTATGTTTTATAAGCATTTTTAATTTTATTGCTTAAATCGCATTTTCTCGGCGAGCTGAGCACTTTTTCTGAATTGTGCCGCTCCCGTCACTCTGGTTAGGTTGGCATCGAAAAAAACGCTCTCGGGTGCTTTAGAGTGCCGAGTTTATCACTGCGCATGAAGAAATGACCACCTCCAACGTTTGGTTTATGTTTTATAAGCATTTTTAATTTTATTGCTTAAATCGCATTTTCTCGGCGAGCTGAGCGCTTTTTCTGAATTGTGCCGCTCCCGTCACTCTGGTTAGGTTGGCATCGAAAAAAACGCTCTCGGGTGCTTTAGAGTGCCGAGTTTATTACTGCGCATTAAGAAATGACCACCTCCAACGTTTGGTTTATGTTTTATAAGCATTTTTAATTTTATTGCTTAAATCGCATTTTCTCGGCGAGCTGAGCACTTTTTCTAAATTGTGCCGCTCCCGTCACTCTGGTTAGGTTGGCATCGAAAAAAACGCTCTCGGGTGCTTTAGAGTGCCGAGTTTATTACTGCGCATTAAGAAATGACCACCTCCAACGTTTGGTTTACGTTTTATAAGCATTTTTAATTTTATTGCTTAAATCGCATTTTCTCGGCGAGCTGAGCACTTTTTCTGAATTGTGCCGCTCCCGTCACTCTGGTTAGGTTGGCATCGAAAAAAACGCTCTCGGGTGCTTTAGAGTGCCGAGTTATTCACTGCGCATGAAGAAATGACCACCTCCAACGTTTGGTTTATGTTTAATAAGCATTTTTAATTTTATTGCTTGAATCGCATTTTCTCGGCGAGCTGAGCACTTTTTCTGAATTGTGCCGCTCCCGTCACTCTGGTTAGGTTGGCATCGAAAAAAACGCTCTCGGGTGCTTTAGAGTGCCGAGTTTATCACTGCGCATGAAGAAATGACCACCTCCAACGTTTGGTTTATGTTTTATAAGCATTTTTAATTTTATTGCTTAAATCGCATTTTCTCGGCGAGCTGAGCACTTTTTCTGAATTGTGCCGCTCCCGTCACTCTGGTTAGGTTGGCATCGAAAAAAACACTCTCGGGTGCTTTAGAGTGCCGAGTTTATCACTGCGCATGAAGAAATGACCACCTCCAACGTTTGGTTTATGTTTTATAAGCATTTTTAATTTTATTGCTTAAATCGCATTTTCTCGGCGAGCTGAGCGCTTTTTCTGAATTGTGCCGCTCCCGTCACTCTGGTTAGGTTGGCATCGAAAAAAACGCTCTCGGGTGCTTTAGAGTGCCGAGTTTATTACTGCGCATTAAGAAATGACCACCTCCAACGTTTGGTTTATGTTTTATAAGCATTTTTAATTTTATTGCTTAAATCGCATTTTCTCGGCGAGCTGAGCACTTTTTCTGAATTGTGCCGCTCCCGTCACTCTGGTTAGGTTGGCATCGAAAAAAACGCTCACGGGTGCTTTAGAGTGTCGAGTTTATTACTGCGCATTAAGAAATGACCACCTCCAACGTTTGGTTTATGTTTTATAAGCATTTTTAATTTTATTGCTTAAATCGCATTTTCTCGGCGAGCTGAGCACTTTTTCTGAATTGTGCCGCTCCCGTCACTCTGGTTAGGTTGGCATCGAAAAAAACGCTCTCGGCTGCTTTAGAGTGCCGAGTTATTCACTGCGCATGGAGAAATGACCACCTCCAACGTTTGGTTTATGTTTTATAAGCATTTTTAATTTTATTGCTTAAATCGCATTTTCTCGGCGAGCTGAGCGCTTTTTCTGAATTGTGCCGCTCCCGTCACTCTGGTTAGGTTGGCATCGAAAAAAACGCTCTCGGGTGCTTTAGAGTGCCGAGTTTATCACTGCGCATGAAGAAATGACCACCTCCAACGTTTGGTTTATGTTTTATAAGCATTTTTAATTTTATTGCTTAAATCGCATTTTCTCGGCGAGCTGAGCGCTTTTTCTGAATTGTGCCGCTCCCGTAACTCTGGTTAGGTTGGCATCGAAAAAAACGCTCTCGGGTGCTTTAGAGTGCCGAGTTTATCACTGCGCATGAAGAAATGACCACCTCCAACGTTTGGTTTATGTTTTATAAGCATTTTTAATTTTATTGCTTAAATCGCATTTTCTCGGCGAGCTGAGCACTTTTTCTGAATTGTGCCGCTCCCGTCACTCTGGTTAGGTTGGCATCGAAAAAAACACTCTCGGGTGCTTTAGAGTGCCGAGTTTATCACTGCGCATGAAGAAATGACCACCTCCAACGTTTGGTTTATGTTTTATAAGCATTTTTAATTTTATTGCTTAAATCGCATTTTCTCGGCGAGCTGAGCGCTTTTTCTGAATTGTGCCGCTCCCGTCACTCTGGTTAGGTTGGCATCGAAAAAAACGCTCTCGGGTGCTTTAGAGTGCCGAGTTTATTACTGCGCATTAAGAAATGACCACCTCCAACGTTTGGTTTATGTTTTATAAGCATTTTTAATTTTATTACTTAAATCGCATTTTCTCGGCGAGCTGAGCACTTTTTCTGAATTGTGCCGCTCCCGTCACTCTGGTTAGGTTGGCATCGAAAAAAACGCTCACGGGTGCTTTAGAGTGCCGAGTTTATTACTGCGCATTAAGAAATGACCACCTCCAACGTTCGGTTTATGTTTTATAAGCATTTTTAATTTTATTGCTTAAATCGCATTTTCTCGGCGAGCTGAGCACTTTTTCTGAATTGTGCCGCTCCCGTCACTCTGGTTAGGTTGGCATCGAAAAAAACGCTCTCGGCTGCTTTAGAGTGCCGAGTTATTCACTGCGCATGGAGAAATGACCACCTCCAACGTTTGGTTTATGTTTTATAAGCATTTTTAATTTTATTGCTTAAATCGCATTTTCTCGGCGAGCTGAGCACTTTTTCTGAATTGTGCCGCTCCCGTCACTCTGGTTAGGTTGGCATCGAAAAAAACGCTCTCGGGTGCTTTAGAGTGCCGAGTTTATCACTGCGCATGAAGAAATGACCACCTCCAACGTTTGGTTTATGTTTTATAAGCATTTTTAATTTTATTGCTTAAATCGCATTTTCTCGGCGAGCTGAGCGCTTTTTCTGAATTGTGCCGCTCCCGTCACTCTGGTTAGGTTGGCATCGAAAAAAACGCTCTCGGGTGCTTTAGAGTGCCGAGTTTATCACTGCGCATGAAGAAATGACCACCTCCAACGTTTGGTTTATGTTTTATAAGCATTTTTAATTGTATTGCTTAAATCGCATTTTCTCGGCGAGCTGAGCGCTTTTTCTGAATTGTGCCGCTCCCGTAACTCTGGTTAGGTTGGCATCGAAAAAAACGCTCTCGGGTGCTTTAGAGTGCCGAGTTTATCACTGCGCATGAAGAAATGACCACCTCCAACGTTTGGTTTATGTTTTATAAGCATTTTTAATTTTATTGCTTAAATCGCATTTTCTCGGCGAGCTGAGGACTTTTTCTGAATTGTGCCGCTCCCGTCACTCTGGTTAGGTTGGCATCGAAAAAAACGCTCTCGGGTGCTCTAGAGTGCCGAGTTTATTACTGCGCATTAAGAAATGACCACCTCCAACGTTTGGTTTATGTTTTATAAGCATTTTTAATTTTATTGCTTAAATCGCATTTTCTCGGCGAGCTGAGCACTTTTTCTGAATTGTGCCGCTCCCGTCACTCTGGTTAGGTTGGCATCGAAAAAAACGCTCACGGGTGCTTTAGAGTGCCGAGTTTATTACTGCGCATTAAGAAATGACCACCTACAACGTTTGGTTTATGTTTTATAAGCATTTTTAATTTTATTGCTTAAATCGCATTTTCTCGGCGAGCTGAGCACTTTTTCTGAATTGTGCCGCTCCCGTCACTCTGGTTAGGTTGGCATCGAAAAACACGCTCTCGGGTGCTTTAGAGTGCCGAGTTATTCACTGCGCATGAAGAAATGACCACCTCCAACGTTTGGTTTATGTTTTATAAGCATTTTTAATTTTATTGCTTAAATCGCATTTTCTCGGCGAGCTGAGCGCTTTTTCTGAATTGTGCCGCTCCCGTAACTCTGGTTAGGTTGGCATCGAAAAAAACGCTCTCGGGTGCTTTAGAGTGCCGAGTTTATTACTGCGCATTAAGAAATGACCACCTCCAACGTTTGGTTTATGTTTTATAAGCATTTTTAATTTTATTGCTTAAATCGCATTTTCTCGGCGAGCTGAGCACTTTTTCTGAATTGTGCCGCTCCCGTCACTCTGGTTAGGTTGGCATCGAAAAAAACGCTCTCGGGTGCTTTAGAGTGCCGAGTTTATTACTGCGCATTAAGAAATGACCACCTCCAACGTTTGGTTTATGTTTTATAAGCATTTTTAATTTTATTGCTTAAATCGCATTTTCTCGGCGAGCTGAGCACTTTTTCTGAATTGTGCCGCTCCCGTCACTCTGGTTAGGTTGGCAT